>NC_054371.1:18260011-18560011 GCF_017654675.1 Xenopus laevis | reverse complement strand
TTCTTCCCCTTTATAGATATAATTCAACTGGTAAGTTCATTAACAGAACACACTCATATTTTCAGGGAGCTTGCTCGGGAGAAAGTGATGCGGGAGGTGAAAGCCTTAGCCAAACTGGAGCACCCAGGCATTGTGCGCTATTTCAACGCATGGCTGGAAGCACCCCCAGAACTGTGGCAGGAAAAGATGGATGAACTCTGGTTAAAGGATGGAAGGTAATGAAGAAAAGGTCCAGAAAATTCATTAACCAGTAAATTGATAAGATGTGTAGAATGAAACACCTTTTTGTAAAGGCTTTTCCTCTATCTTCCATGTTAGTTTTTTACTTTTTCACTACATATTATTTATTTTTCATCATTTGAGGTTTTTTGTTATTTCGCGTTTTATTCAGCAGCTCTCCATTTTGCGATTTCAGCAATCTAGTTGCTAGGGTCCAAATTACCCTAGCAACCATGCATTGATTTGAAATAAGAGACTGCTATATTGAATAGGAGAGAAAGATGAGTAACAATACATTTGCAACCTTACAGAGCATTTGGATTGGATCAGTGACCCCCATTTAAAAGCTCGAAAGAGTCAGAAGAAGAGGGCAAATAAATACAAAACTATAAAAAGTAAATAAAGAAACCAATTAAAAAGTTGCTTAGAATTGACCATTCTATAACATATCTACCCCTGTAAGCTTTTATTGTCAGGATAGCTGACAATATAATCTATAATAAATTTGCTTGTATATGTACATATACATCCAACGTTTCAGCCCACATCGAAAAAGGCTCTAATGTGGGCTGAAACGTCGGATGTACGAAATGTACAAAACAAAAGCAAATTAATTTATCACAGATTGGAGTGAGGGTCTTTGAACAGATTTAACTACAGTATTTTTGACCTGCACCCACATTCATCTCAGAAGTCTTAGCGCGAGAGACTGACTTGTTACAATTTAATCAGTAATACAGTATTGCTTCTTTTGTTTTTTCTTTTAGCACTGATTGGCCACTAAGCTCTCCCACCCCGCTGGATGGTCTGTCAGTCAAAGTCCGGAGCATTGATCCATACTCCATGAAGGAGCAAGTAGAAGTAATCACCCCATCGGAAAGCTACAGCTCCCTTTCTGCTGCATTTGTTGCTGTGCAAGGAGAAAATTCTGAGGCATATCCTCGCAGGCAGTCCAGAGCAGAGTCTTTGAATGAGTCTTCAGTTGCCCTGGTGAACCTGCAGGACAGTTGCCTTTCCGACTGTGATTTAGATCATAGCTCAGATGAGAACTCGGGAATCTGGTATGAACATTGCCCTCGTACGGTGGCAGATATAGGGGTTCACGAAAGGACCTCATCCTCGATTGTTTTTGAAGACTCTGGTTGTGACAACTCTTCCAACCATGTAGACAAGGCAGAGGTCTCAGTCCTTCTCACAAATAGTGAGTTTTCAGAAAGAGAGAGCGGAACCAAAGACACTAATGAAAGCAAAGCCACCTCCACAAGCACTTTATCCCAATCACCTCCCAGGCCCAAATCCTTATGTCTGGATTTAGCTAAAAACACTGCTGAAAGCATAAAGCCCAGCTCTCCCAAGGTGTACCTCTACATTCAGATGCAGCTGTGCCGCAAAGAGAACCTGAAAGACTGGATGAGTGTGCGTTGCACGCTTGAGGAGCGGCCCCAGGCTGAAAGTTTGCATGTATTTTTGCAGATTGCAGAAGCCGTGCAGTTTTTACACAGCAAAGGGCTTATGCACAGAGATCTCAAGGTTTGTACCTTTTTAAAAGGGTGTCATGATTTTTATGATGTAGTTTTTATTTCTAAATTACACTGCAAATAATTCACTCTACAATATAAAATGTCATTCCTGAACCAGCAAGTGTATTTTTTTTTTTTAGTTGTAATATTGGTGTGTAGGTGCCACTCAGGTCATTTTGCCTGGTCATGTGCTTTCAGAAAGAGCCTGCAGTTTAGGATGGAACTGCTTTCTGGCAGGCTTTTGTTTCTCCTACTCAATGTAACTGAATGTGTCTCAGTGGGACCTGGATTTTACTATTGAACAGTGTCGGACTGGCCCACCGGGATACCAGGAAAACTCCCGGTGGGCCCAGGTGTCAGTGGGCCCTCTTGCTTCTAACCATTTAGTCAATTTCATGGTCATTCTCTATTTCTTCATGGAAAAAAATAGGCTTAATGTTGAAAGACTAGAGTATAGTAAGGAGATATAAAAAACTAGGAGAATAAAGAGGTTAAATGAAGAGGAATAATAGTTTGGAAAGTGGGCCCATGGTCTAAAGTTTTCTGGTGGGCCCCGGTCTAGGGTTTTCTGGTGGGCCCCTGGCATCCCAGTCCGACACTGCTATTGAGTGCTGTTCTTAGATCTACCAGGCAGCTGTTATCTTGTGTTAGGGAGCTGTTATCTGGTTACCTTCCCATTGTTCTGTTGTTAGGCTGCTGGGGGGGAGGGAGGGGGTGATATCACTCCAACTTGCAGTAAAGAGTGACTGAAGTTTATCAGAGCACAAGTCACATGACTGGGGGCAGCTGGGAAACTGACTGTCTAGCCTCGTGTCAGATTTGAAAATTAAATATAAAAAAATCTGTTTGCTCTTTTGAGAAATGGATTTCAGTGTAGAATTCTGCTGAAGCTAGAGTCCTGCACGGGTCCATTTTTTTTGCAACCTGCAACCCGCATTCTTACCCACTTGGACCTGCTAACCGACCTGACCCGCAAGTACCTTATCCGCAACCTGGACCCGTGACCCGCTGACCATCAAGAATTAGGAAGTGGTGTCATTGTAAACCAGAAGTGACATCATCGGAAGTAGGCGTGATCAGAAAAAAGGAGTAAAAATCGCGATTGAGAAGAAAAACCCACAACCCGCAGGGTACCGCAGGTTTTTGTGGGTAACCCGCGGGTACCCGACCTGCTGCAGGACTCTAGCTATTAAATGATGTGTTTTGAAAAAAATTTTTTTTTCACATGGCAGTATTCCTTTTAAAGTTTTTTCTTTTTATTCTTACTTTGCTAGAAACTGACTTGTGGCTATGTGTTATAAGACAAGGGCACATTTTGTTTGCATTTACAATCATCTAATTTTTTGAGTGCAGTTACATTAAGGAGCAGTAGGGTAGCTATAGAGAAAGCAGACGTTGCATTCCCGGGGTGGGGGTTGTGGGGACAGGGGAGCCCTGGACCGCTGGGCATGTTCTTCTATAACTGTAGAGATCCTCTCTGGCTGCTTTCCTATGTGAGTGGGGGAGGGGGCACTGCATTTAGTTGTTACACCACTGTTTAAGAGGACCATCATGTAGGCCGTAAATGCACTTGTTGTCATGGGGAATTGCCAGCTCTTAATTTTTTCCATTGAAAGACATTTAAAAAAAAAAAAAATAAAAACATACCAGTGCGTTATACTTATTTAGATATAGAGAATTGTGCTTAAAAAAAAGTAGTGTTTCAGGCTGATTTATTGACTATTTCTGCAAAATCACTAATAATCCCCCCTTCTTTTCTACTTCCTGCTCCCTGAATTCCCAGGCTGTACAGGGGAGCCGGTGGCTCTCAGCTCACTGCACTGTAGGGCAGGAACCAATCAGGACCTGATAGGGAACTGAGGCCTGTCTGCTTGTGTGACTGCAGGGCTGTGATTGGCTGTCCCCCCTCCTACTGTGATTCTGGCAGGGACCATTAGGACACGCCCACCCCTCATTTGAAACCTAGACAGGGACCAGAGAACATCAATAGGGAGCTCCAATAAAGGGGCTATTTTTAAAGATATTACATTTTTAGCATCATATAAAAGCAACATCATATATTACTCATAATTGCCTACAAAATTAGGGTTTTTTCATTTATTCTGTCTCCTTTAAAGTAAATTTTTAGTATGTTATATATTGCCCTTTTCTTAGTGTCTTTTCAATTGGTCTCTGTTTGTAATAATAATAGATGCACTAGTAATATTAATAATAATAGCCTTCCTAATCTGTCTCTTTTCTTGCTTTCAAGTAGGGGGCAGTGATGCAACAGACAGGGGGCAGTGATGCTCTCTGAGTGATATGTTCTACTTCACATTAAATGTTTAATTAAAGGGGTTGTTCACCTTTAAATTAACATTTAGTATGATTTTGAGAGTGATATTCTGAGACAATTTGAAATTATTTTTATCATTTTGAGTTTTTTTGAATTGTTTAACTGTTTATTCAGCAGCTCTCCAGTTTGCAATTTCAGCAATCTGGTTGCTATGCTCCAAATGACTTTAGCAACCAAGCATTGATTTGAATAAGAGACTGGAATATAAATAGGAGAGGCCTGAATAGAAAGATGGGTAATAAAAAGTAGCAATAACGATACATTTGTAAGCTTACGAGCAGTTGTTTGTTTTTTTTTTAGATGGGGTCAGTGACCCCTATTTGAAAGCTGAAAAGAGTCAGAAGAAGGCAAATAACTCAAACTTTTTAAAAAAATAAATAAATAAAGGCCAATTGAAAACTTTCTTATAATTGGACATTCTATAACAGACTAAAAGTTCAATTAAAGGTGAACCACCCCTTTAAATGTGGTTGATCCCCTTTATGCTCTATTGTCTCTCATTCAACCCCTTCCTTATCTTGTTCTATGTTAAAGTGAAGGATTCTGGCTCTTGAAATAGCTTTATTAAAAATGTTTTTTTTTTTTCTTTTTTCCCTCACCAGCCTTCCAATATATTTTTTACTCTAGATGATGTAGTTAAAGTAGGAGATTTTGGGCTGGTTACTGCAATGGACCAAGAAGAAGATGAAGAGACCGTTTTAACACCAATGCCAGCGTATGCCCGTCATACAGGCCAAGTGGGAACAAAACTGTATATGAGCCCCGAGCAGGTGATAAACATTTTACATTATTGCCCTACTCCGTGACAATACATCCCTTATGCGTCAACATTTTCCTGTTCTTTCCCCTTTATCAGTTAGAGGTGCGACTCCTTTAAAAGGGGAACTATTGTGAAAATGAAAATTTAATATAAGCTTCATCATACTGGAATAAGAAACTTTCTAAATACAATCAATTACATTTTCTGAATAGTTTTTCAAATAATCAAGTTTATCTTCACTATTCCTCTCTCAGCATCTTGTTTCTCTTCATTCTGTCTTCATGCAGCAGTTGGGTGTCAGATATTCATTGGCAGTTAGATCCAATATATCTCATGGGGGGGGGGGTTCCTTTCCTAGCAGATGTATTAGAGCTCACTCAAATAACTGATTCCAGTACAAACAAAATCTAAAAAAATAACTGCATTTTGCACAAATCCTGCATGTAGAGAGACATGATGTCTGGTGATTTTAATAGAGTGAGCTCTAATACATCTTCTAGGCAAAAGCCCCCCTATAAGAATATCTGTTAATGAATATCTGACACCCAACTGCTGCATGAAGACAGAATGAAGAGAAACAGATGCTGAGAGAGGGATAGTGGAGATAAACTTGATTATTTCAGAAACAGTAAATATTTGATACGGTACAGAATATTTAATTGATTGTATTTAGAAAGTTTCTAATTTCAGTATGCTGAAGCTTATATTAAATTCTCATTTTTGCGACAGTTCCCCTTTAATACCAGGGGACTTGTTTAATGAGCTAGGCTCCAAATTGCACTAGTGGTGTTACCAATGGCAGTGAATTGGAAAGCAAAGTTTTGATTGATCGCTATGGTAACTGCACCAGTGCAATTTAGCAGCCGTGTTGGTAACCTGCTCCCCACATGTCTTAGCCTGGTTTTCTCCATCACTTCTCCTTTACCCTGGTATCTGCTGTATCCTTTCCATTTATACTGCATCCTCATGATGCACTTTTTATTATGGCTGGTAGTAAATTTTATAACAAAACACTTTTATTTTGACATTGGCGTCTGTTTTGCTTTTGTATTTTTAGTTTTTTGGGCAGAGCTATTCCCACAAAGTGGATATCTTCTCCCTCGGGCTGATCTTGTTTGAGCTGTTGTACCCATTTAGCACACAGATGGAGCGGGTCAGAGTAAGTACATACAGTCCGACCTCAATTTTACACCATTTTGTTTCTGGTCCCCTGACAAATGTAAAGTAGGGCCTTTTGTAGTTTCTTAGAGTTTAGATTTATGACTTTGCAGCAAATCATCATGAAGGTAAAATACCCAGACAGCTGCCATGTTGGATTATTGAGGAGGGGGATTCTGTAAGGCCTCTCTTTTACAGCTTTCATCTGTGCTTAGTTGGGAGGAACCTGAAGCATCTAGTGTTTAGTAATAGGACTGAAAGCCCCGATAACAGTGTTCTGCTTGGGCCAATTTCAATGGAATCCTGCAACATATACAGTTAAGTCCACAAATATTTGGACAGACAACTTTTTCTAATTCTGGTTCTGTACATGACCACAATGAATTTTAAATGAAACATCTCGGGTGCAGTTGAACTGCAGACTTTTCAGCTTTAATTCAGTGGGTTGAACAAAAAGATTGCATACAAATGTGAAGAACTAAAGCCTTTTTTTAACACAATCACTTCATTTCAGGGGCTCAAAAGCAATTGGACGAATTAAAAAAAACTGAAAATAAAAATTTCTAATACTTGGTTGAAATCCCTTTGCTGGCAATGACCGCCTGAAGTCTTGAACTCATGGACATCACCAGATTCTGGGTTTCCTCCGTTTTAATGCAGTGCCAGGCCTTTACTGCAGCGGCTTTCACTTGCTGTTTGTTTGTGGGCCTTTCTGTCCCAAGTTTAGTCTTCAACAAGTGAAATGCAGCTCAATTGGCTTCAGATCAGGTGATTCACTTGGCCATTCAAGAATATTCCACTTCTTTGCTTTAATAAACTCCTGGGTTGCTTTGGTTGTGTGTTTTGGGTCATTATGAAACACCTCCCAATCAATGTGACTGCATTTAGCTGGATTTGAGCAGACAGTGTCTCTGAAGAGCTCACAATTCATTCTTGTGCTTCTGTCCTGTGTCACATGATGGATAAACACTAGTGTCCCAGTGCCACTGGCAGCCATACACGCCCAAGTCATCACACTGCCTCCCAAATGTTTTATACAGAACTGTGCTATGCTTTGGATCATGAGCTGCTCCACGCCTTCTCCATACTTTTTTCTTGCCTGGTAGAGGTTGATCTTAGTTTCATCAGTCCAAAGAATGTTTTTCCAGAACTGTGCTGGCTTTTTTAGATGTTTTTTTTTTTTTTTTTATCAAAGTCCAATCCAGCCTTTCTATTCTTGATGCTTATGAGTAACTTGTACCTTGCAGTGCTCCCTCTGTATTAACTTTCATACAGTCTTCTCTTTATGGTAGACTTGGATATGGATACTCTACCTCCTGGAGAGTGTTGTTCACTTGTTTGGCTGTTGTGAAGGGGTTTCTCTTCACTTCTTGGATGGGTTGTTTCTGTTTTTGCAGCTTAAGGACGACTTGCTCCTTTGACCGCATGTTATCTGGTCACAGCAAAATTTTCCACATACAAGCACCCCCCCCCCCCTCATATCCACTCCAGGGCTTTTATCTGCTTCATTTATAATGACATAATGAGGGAATTGCCCCCACCTGCCCATGAAATAGCCTTTGAGTCAATTGTCCAATTACTTTTGAGCCCCTGAAATGAAGTGATTTTTTTAAAAAAAGGCTTTAGTTCCTCACATTTTTATGCAATCCTTTTGTTCAACCCACTGAATTAAAGCTGAAAGTCTGCAGTTCAACTGCACCCGAGATGTTTCATTTAAAATTCATTGTGGTCATGTAAAGAACCAAGATTAGAAAAAGTTGTCTGTCCAAATATTTATGGACCAAACTGTAATAATTTCTAATGCACAGCACGTGTCAATGTAACCTCTGATGTAGCAGTGTTTTAGGAGAAAGGGTATTTCCTTCTATTTAGGCCCCAGCACTCTTGATTATGTCCCACCATTAGTGCTCTGTATAATTAATTATGTGTATGTAAATGTTTATCTGTGCTTTCACTGAATTAGGGCTAACCTGAGCTACTTATTGGCCAGTTAGTAGTACAGTATACAACACACATATTTCCACTAGAGGGCATTAAGATGACTGATAGAAGATTATAAGTACGTATGGGAAAGAAATATTCTTAATCTTTGAGATATGTGATGCTTTTTACGTTGCATACGAGAAAGAAAAGAAAATTGGGTTTCCTGTGATAAGTCTTCTGTCATCAGAATATATTTTTTGTCCATATGTTGCAGCAATTACAGCCATACTAAAATCTCTGAATAATACTGCTCTGTATTACTATACTGTTGCGCTGCTCAGTAAGAGCACAGGCAGATAAATCAAAACATTGTAAGATATTTATTGCAGAGCCATTGTGTTAAACCTCGTTACTACTACCTGGGGATCATCAGAGATTTCCTTTAGCCTCGCCCCAGGCATAAATGCAGAGTGAAGTGCAGATAGTTGTGCGTATAAGATCAAACTAACTCTTTAACAAGCCTTGAATGTTCTTGTTTCAGGATTTCCTTAATCTGAATCTTCAAGCTTTTTCCTATCTTATTTTTTTTTTGTTAGGTATTAACAGAATTACGCGACTTGAAGTTCCCAGAACTATTTACAGAGCAATACGCTGCTGAGGTAGGCTCATGGCTGCTTTCTGTTTTCATGTAATACTTGGTGAATCTGAAAAATCCATTTCTAAATTTTGTTACACCTGGTTCAGAATTCTTGCAAAAGCCAGGTTACAGGTATAGGACCTGTTATCCAGAATGCTCGGGACCTGTTATCCAGAATGCATAACAGCTCTTTCTGTATTTTGGATCTTCATAGCTTAAGTCTACTAGAAAATCATATAAATATTAAATTAACCCAATAGGCTGGTTTTGCTTCCAATATGGATTAATTATATTTTAGTTGGGATCAAGTTTAAGCTACTGTTTTATTATTACACAGAAAAGGGCAATCACTTAAAAATTGGGATTATTTGATTATAATGGAGTCTATGGCAGACGCCCTTTCCGTAATTTGGAGCTTTCCGGATAACTGGTTTTCGTATAATGGATCCTATACCTGTATATCATAAGGAGCGGTTGGGGATGGGCGAATTTGACCCATTAAGCCAAAAATTCACCGAAATGCATTAAAGTCTATGAGCGACTTTTTTTTCTTTTTTTTGACGCGCAAATTTTTTTTCTCCCATTGGAGTTTACGGGTGCCATTTCAGCAGTGAAACTTGCTGAAAAAAATTCGCTCATTCCTGCGAGCGATCAATGCCCTGTTTGTAAACGTGTATACGCAGACCACAAGTTTTTCACATTGCTTAAAAAGATTATACTGCATCTTTATATTGCAATTAGGAGTGCACCGAATCCTCTACTTTGGATTCGGCCCAACCCCTGAATCCTTCGCGAAAGATACGGCCGGATCCAAAGTAACCGAATCCTTATTTGCAAATGCAAGGGGATGGGAAGAGGAAACATTTTTTTTACTCCTTGTTTTGATGCCAAAAAGTAAAGTGATTTCCCTCCACACCCCTAATTTACATATGCAAATTCGGATTTGGTTCGGCTGGGCTGAAGTATTCGTCCGAATCCTGCTGAAAAAGGCTGAATCCCGAACCGAATCCTGGATTCGGTGCAATCCTGTTGTTTCATTCTATGATCCATGATTAAATGGGTTTATTATAAAGCACTTAATAACTTGTTGGGGTTTCTTTGTAACTCTATCTCACCTTTATAGCACTATTTACTGTATATTTATGCTGTTATTACTCTTGCCCTTCTTGTCTGACACTGGTATACTGAAGCCGTGACAGTGCTTGTGTGCAGGGCAAAGACCCGGTGTAGAAAGTGGGGGGTCATTTATCAACACCGGGCAGTAACCTATGGCAACCAGTTAGATGTTTTCATTGTTCTATGTGCAGACTGAATAAAGATTATTACTGCTTGGTCGCTCTGGGTTGCTGCAAATTTGCCTAGTAATGATAAAGGATTCCTAGCCTTTCGACTTTTTCTCGTACCACAAGCTCAATATAGTGATGGCATGTCCGAGCCCAACACCAGGGAGGGGACCAGAGGGCTGGGCATGGAAAGAATTTACTTTGGCTACGTTTCCATAGTTCTAGGTGTTTATGTGATACTGACTTGTTCCCTGTACCTTATATAATAAAACGCAGGTTTAGGTGTCGGTTTTGGACATGCTCCCTCTCTGCTGTAAGACTAACCATTATTCTTCTTCTCTGCAGCAAAACATGGTCCTGCACATGCTATCTCATAACCCAATTGAAAGGCCGGAGGCTGAAGAGATCATTGACAACCCATTGTTTGACAGCCTTGATCTTCACGGGAAACTGGCCCTCAGACAGAGGTCTCGCACATTAAGTGCCTCCGGCATGAAGACTTTCAGGCAGTCCAGCAAGTGAATGGATTGTGCCAATTTGCACCGGATTATAGCTCCTCCTACTTCAGTGGGCTGACATTTCACCTGCAAACCATATGAAGTACATGAGGCAGGCTCACACTGTAACTCCAATATGATTGGTTTAGCGTAGTAAGAGCAATACAAAGTGCTTGGGGTATAAGCCGTCTCCTCACACCTGCCCTGTTACTCCTCCCAGGAGACTGACTAGCAATGGCTCCTTGCCTTTTTATATTTATATTTTTACTGGATGAAAAGCACAAGCCTTCGAAGTAAAAAAAAGAAAAAAAATGTTGAATTTGTAAACAAATATTTTTCTAGAGCTAATGGAAAGCCTTGTGCTTTGACTGTAATTCAATGTCGAAATCTGTGAGCAAAAGATCATGAAATACGTCATCGCTATTATTGTTTAGTTTTATTGTTTTAAGTCGGCGACTTTCTTACTTTTTGTGGCGTTTTAGCTTTTTCCGCCATCTTGTTTTAAGAGAGCGAAAAAAATTGTACTGCTGATTTTCGTTTCACAGATATTCTTGTTCCGGTTCGCCTCGTCTGGGGGAGAATACTGGGAGTTACAGTTTCTCAATTTACATAAATCTTCAAGAGGAAAAACAAACCTTCATTATTGACATGAACTCATTAAAGGGGAACTATCGCGAAAATGGTTCATCATACTGAAATAACTTTAGAAATAACTTACTAAATACAATCAATTAAATATCCTGCATTGTTTCTGAAATAATCAAGTTTTTCTTCATTATCACGCTCTCATCATCGGTTTCTCTTCATTCTCTCTTATTGTAGCAGTTGGGTGTCAGATATTCATTTACCGTTAGATCCAATATATCTTATAGGGGGGCTTCCTTTCCTAGCAGATGTATTAGAGTTCACTCAAATAACTGATTCCAGTACAAACAAAATGTAACAAAATAACTGCCTTTTGCACAAATTCTGCATGTAGAGAGACATGATGTCTGGTGATTTTAATAGTGAGCTCTAATACATCTTCTAGGCAAAAGGAGAGCCCCCCCTATAAGATATATTGGATCATTCATCTGACACCCAACTCCTGATGAATAGTGAAGATAGACTTGATTATTTTAGAAACCGTACAGAATTTTTAAATGGTTGTGTTTAGAAAACTTCTGATTTCAGTATGCTATAACTTATATTACATTTTCTTGATAGTTCCCCTTTAAGTTGGGTTTATAAACTGGTGCATGAAGACATCTAAGCCCATTAAAATGAGTTCATAAGTGAAAAAGGGGGTATTTTTTTTCTCTTTAAATGACAAAAGTCCACCCAAACCCTTTTCTAAATTTTTACTGCCCAAAATATCATTTTTTTTTTTGGTTTCACCTTCCTGTATTTATTTGAATGCAGCTGCCATCTTGGATCCAGTGATGTCATTCCCCTTCCCAGCTCTGCATCTTTTATTATATGCATTCAACTCCCGACCTCACGTCATTGCTAGAAGACGATAACATGTTTGTAGCCTGTTGCAAGCCCAAGTAAGCGGAGGCGACGTCCTTCAGTTCCTTGAAAATCGAAGAGCTTTCTCATCGGGCTGCAGAGAAGGTTGGAATGTAGAGATGCTGCATAGAAAGGCGTTTGCTCGTTTTAAAGCACCTATTCTGATAGAAAAATCCTTTCTGATGGTTTCCTTGCCCTTTACGGAAAGACTTGGTTTACTGTAGAAGTTGCTGATGATCATTAACTCCCGACCATGAAGTTTCATTTCCAAAACACTTGTAATTTTGCACTTCCTGCTTAATCATGTCCTGGAAAGAAACCGATCCTTTTATAAAGCCTCTAGGAGAAGGAGATATCGTCGTCTGAACGGCAGAGTCTTCTATTAAAGCAATTTTATATAAATGTGAGTAAAATCTCAGTGTAATATTTCGTAATGCCACCTGTCACCATACAGTTCTACGAATGCTGTGGCCGTTGGTGGGAATAACAACTGCCAGTTTTCTGGGAAGTGGTTTTCACTACGGCCACCTCATGTCTGATATCTCTATGCCAATGACTCAGCCAGGGGTAACGCTTAATTCTGAGATCACCAAACACTCTGCACTGTCTCTTTAAATACTCCCCTCTCTGTGTGTGTTGTCAAGGGCTTATCCATAGAACGATTATATTCCATTGTACCCCACACAACTGTCAGTGAAGCGGCCTGTCCTCTGTCTGTCAGAGACCTCCTTTTTCTCTGTATTTGTTGCTGCTGTGTCTCTCGCTCGACTTGCGCTGACGACGACTTTAACGTCTTGGAAATCGGTCATTGGCTTTATACGTTTAACCACGCGTCTCGTGTAAATATGTTTTTGTTTTTTTTCCGTTGTGTGGCTCCGTCTTGTTTTTTTTCCCCTCTTTATTTATGTGAAGTCAATCCGTTTGGGGTTGTTACTGTACAGAACACTTGTTACTAAATGAGAACGTTAAAGTGCATTCGATAATGTTGACTTTTTTTTCAAGTCTGAAGGATTTAATAAAAAACGGTTTTTATTTACTTTTTCGTTTTCTGTTTCATTTCAAATACTAACGTGGCTCCATGATTTGGGTGTATGTATGCAGTTATTATATATTATTATGTATTTATATATGTATTATGTATGTAGGTGGCCCAGAGTTTGCCTTGAATAAGACTTGTACAGGATCCTTTAGTCACATTGGGGAAAAAATCGATATTTCTGTGCTTCAGCCCCTTCACTTGTGGATTAGAATCGCTTGTGTTTTGGTCACTATAAAGAGCAACACTCTAAAAAAAACAGGTACGAGACCCGTTATCGAGAATGTTCAGGACATTGGGCTTTCCATAATTAGGTTCTTCATACCTTAAATCTATTAGAAAATCATGTAAACATTAAAGGATAAGTAAACCTTTAAAACGAGTAAATGTAAAATTGATGAGGGGGCTATTCTAAGATATTTTGCAATGTACATTCTTTATTTATTTTGTTTTTATTCCAAGATATTAAGGGATAGATGTACTGTTAATGGTCATTTTCCCACCAGTCTGACCACCAAGTAGTCAAGGAAGTTGTCAGGAGAAAGAAAGAGGCTCCTCTGATGTTCTTCTGCTTAGGAAAGATTTGAGAAAGGTTTCTAACTTTTTTCCTAAGCAGAAGAACATCAGAGCCGCCTCTTTCTTTCTCCTGACAACTTCCTTGACTACTTGCTGGTCAGACTGGTCAGAAACTGACCAACAGGTGGTGCTGTTGTAACAAGATTCATTCATACTAACAGTACATGTATCCCTTAATATCTTGGAATAAAAACAAAATAAATGTATATTGCAAAAGTGCTTAGAATAGCCCCCTCATTAATTATACATTCACTTATTTTAAAGATTAACTTATCCTTTAAATAAACCCAATAGGCTGGCTTTGCCTCCAATAAGGATTAATTATATCTTATTTGGGATCAAGTACAAGCTACTGTTTTATTATTACAGACAAAAGGGAATAAATGGAGTCTATGACAGTCGGATAATTCCGATCTTTCTGGATAACGGGTTTCCGGATAATGGATCCCATGTCTGTATCAGAAACTAGGCAGCCTCTTTACCCTGAGCACAGTAAATAAAGCATAAATGTTCTAGGAAGCGAAGCCTCATTATTGTGAACCTTATTACAGAGAAATCATTTTTAAAAATTTGGATAAAATGGAGTCTATGGACATTTCCGTAATTTGGAGCTTTCTGGGTAACTGGTTTCCTGGATAACGGATCCCATACCTCTACATGTACTGGGCCTGTTATCCAGAATGCTCAGGACCTGAGGTTTTCTGGATAACAGATCTTTCCATAATTTGTATCTCTAGTAGACCGTGTATCTCCATACATTGTCTACTAGGAAATCATTAAATAAACCTTCATGGGGCTCATTTATAAACTTGACGCAGCGCAAAATGATTCGCACAGTGAAAATATTTGCCCCGCGCATGGTTATATTAACCTAGATAAGAGCGGTGTATTTAATTGCAAACAGAATTGCGAATGTCCATAAGGGCTTTTTAAATATGGTATAATCGCTAATTGCGAATATTTATGCACGCACTCTCAGGCACATTTATCAAGGGTTGAATAGTAAATTAGAATTTTCGACAATCAAAATTCACACAGAATTTTCATCCTCCTAATCGAATGTAAATTTAATTTTTATCACGCCTCGACCATGGAAACGGTTCTAATTCGAATATTCGCCACCTAAAACCTGCCGAGTTCAAATCAATGGCAGAGGTCTGTTGAGCTGTTTGGAGATGCTAATTGGCTTCATGACATTCAAGTTGTTTTTTGTTTTTTTTTTCGGGAGACAAACTATTCGTACAAATCAAATTTATAGGTCGGAACCATTCTCTCGAATATTAGCCATTTACATTTTTTCTTAAATAACCTCCCAGTCGAATTGTGAGTATATTTAAATTTAAAAAAAATCGCATGAATTTGAAATTTGACCTTTTATATATTTGTATTTGAGTTACACCACAAATTTAGTGACCGACAAAATAACAGTTTTCGCAAAATGAGAATTAAAATTACTGTCAGCTATTTTCGCACACAACGACCTTGCGTAGTCGCAACCACCAATCTCATTTGCGGATATATTTGTGCAATGTGAATTCCCAAAAAAGACTGGCGCAGCAGTGCAATATTTCAGCATTCAGGATAAAATACGGGCAATACAACCGTTTGGAAATAAATATGTGCTTGGGGAACTTTATAAACGATCCCCATTACGTCTTAGTTGGGATCAAGTACAAGGCACTGTTTTATTATTACAGAGGAAAAGGAAATCATTTTTAATTATTTGAATAAAATAGCCTATGGGAGACGGCCTTTCTGGTATTCAGATCTTTCTGGAAAATGGGTTTTCAGATAATGGATCTCATACCTGTACCAGGAGCCACCATTCTCTGATCTTTTATACATAGCAAGGATGCAAACAACTCCAAATTGATCCCTGGACGTCTTCCCATTGACTTTAACCGCAATTTGGCAGGTTTCAGGTGGTGAATAGTTGAATTCAAGTTCTTAAAGTGTGATAAATCTCGAAAATCGAGTTCGAATTTTTAAAAAAAAAGAATCTAATTTGAATAACTCCCTAGTCGAAATTTGAATTTTGACCATAAAAAAAAACTAGAAAGTTGAATTTGAATTTTCAATTTGACCCTTCATAAATCTGGCCCTTAAAGGGATACTGTCATGGGAAAAAAATTTTTTCAAAATGAATCAGTTAATAGTGCTGCTCCAGCAGAATTCTGCACTGAAATCCATTTCTCAAAAGAGCAAACAGATTTTTTTATATTCAATTTTGAAATCAGACATGGGGCTAGACATATTGTCAATTTCCCAGCTGCCCCAAGTCATGTGACTTGTGCTCTGATAAACTTCAATCACTCTTTACTGCTGTACTGCAAGTTGGAGTGATATCACCCCCTCCCTTTTCCCCCCAGCAGCCAAACAAAAGAACAATGGGAAGGTAACCAGATAGCAGCTCCCTAACACAAGATAACAGCTGCCTGGTAGATCGAAGAACAACACTCAATAGTAAAAACCCATGTCCCACTGAGACACATTCAGTTACATTGAGAAGGAAAAACAGCAGCCTGCCAGGAAGCATTTCTCTCATGAAGTGCAGGCACAAGTCACATGACTGGGGGCAGCTGGGAAATTGACAATATGTCTAGCCCCATGTCAGATTTCAAAATTGAATATAAAAAAATCTGTTTGCTCTTTTGAGAAATGGATTTCAGTGCAGAATTCTGCTGGAGCAGCACTATTAACTGATGTGTTTTGAAAAAAACATGTTTTCCAATGACCAGATCCCTTTAACCATAGCCTCAATCGTAGGCTATGATTAAGGGGCAGATTTACATATGGGTTAATTAACCCTCGATATTCGACTGCCGAATGTAAATCTTTCGACTTCGAATATCGAAGTCAAAGGATTTACCGCAAATCGTTTGATCGAACGATTTTTCTTTGAACAAAAAATTGTTAGAAAGCCTATGGGGACCTTCCTAACATTGCACCTCGGTAGGTTTTAGGTGGCCAAGTAGGGGGTCGAAGTTTTTTTTATCAAATAGTCGAATATTCGAACAATTTTTAGTTTGAATCGTTCGAGTCGAAGTCGATGGTCAAAGTAGCCAAAAAAAAATTCGAAATTCAACGTTTTTTTTATTCTATTCCTTCACTCGAGCAAAATAAATGTGACCCGAAACGCGCAAGGCTTTTGTTTTAATACATAATGTAAAATAAAGTATTTTGGGTTATTTAAACTTTGGGCTCCTGATTTGTACTGTTTGGTGTTCCGGATTGATGCCTGCCTGCAACTACAAGAACTAAACAAAGTCAAGTCTTCCTAAATGACGGGTCATTCACATCCACGTCGCCTGCAAGACTGGTGGACATAAAATGTAAAGTAATCCTGATTTAACATTGTGAGAAACCACGGTCTCCATGCTTTAAGAACCTCACCTCCTCCACTGGAAAGTTCATTCGATATATTTTTTATGCAAAATGTTGTCACTTGTCAAAGTCTTTCAGAATGAATCCTGTGTATAACTAAGTACCCCCCCCCATTGTCCCGTCATATTCTTTGCATGAGAAGGTTGTCCTCCTCCCTTTCCATATCTCTGGCTTCCCCTCATTCACGGCTCATCTTGTAAGTGCAGGGAGAAGGCAAAGAGCTTGTAATTATGTTGGGAAGAAGTGCAGAAATGTTTGCTATTAGTGAGGAACCGCTCCAGACTTTGCAATGAGTCTCTCAATTATTCATTTTCCCCCTTAACGAAAGATCCGAGATGCGCGAGAGCATGACAGCTGAGGAACAACAAATGGTAATTGAAAAACCAAGTCATGCAAGAAATACAAGTAATTACTTGAAATTATATGTATGAAATGCTGTAAGTATGCAAAACTAAACTTCTGCCTAAGATGCCGAGTTCTTCTTGTGCCACCGTGAACCACGAAACACACTGGGAAGCCACGCTTGCTCTCTTTGTGCCTTTTAAGCTATTCAAGCTACTTATTTGGGGCTACCAATTCCTTAATGCATGCAATTTGTCATGTGTATATATAGTGATCTATAGGAATTTGAGCCTGAAGGGCCTTGATTCCTTACCTTACCACTGGTCCAGAACAGCAGGTTCTTGGTAAATGGGGGCTTATCTGCTGTCCCTGGTTTGTATCAGTATCTGTCCATCGTCTATCATCTTCTCTATAAATCTATCTATCTACATATCTATCTACAGTCATATGAAAAAGTTTGGGAACCCCTCTCAGCCTGCATAATAATTGACTCCACTTTCAACAAAAAAGATAACAGTGGTATGTCTTTCATTTCCCAGGAACATCTGAGTACTGGGGTGTTTTCTGAACAAAGATTTTAAGTGAAGCAGTATTCAGTTGTATGGAATTAAATCAAATGCGAAAAACTGGCTGTGCAAAAATTCTGTACCCTTGTAATTTTGCTAATTTTTACGCATGTAACTGCTCAATACTGATTACTGGCAACACCAAATTAGTTGGATTCGCTTGTTAAGCCTTGAACTTCATAGGCAGGTGTGTCCAATCATGAGAAAATGGTATTTAAGGTGACCAATTGCAAGTTGTGCTCCTGTTTGACTCTCCTCTGAAGAGTGACAGCATGGGATCCTCAAAGCAACTCTCAAAAGATCTGAAAATAAAGATTGTTCAGTATCAGGGTTTAGGGAAAGGCTACAACAAGCTATCTCAGAGGTTTAAACTGTCAGTTTCAGCTGTAAGGAATGTAATCAGGAAATGGAAGGCCACTGGCACAGTTGCTGTAAAACCCAGGTCTGGCAGGCCAAGAAAAATACAGGAGCGGCATAGGATTGTGAGAATGTTACAGACAACCCAAAGATCACCAACAAAGACCTGCAAGATCATCTTGCTGCAGATGGTGTATCTGTACATCGTTCTACAATTCAGCACAATTTGCACAAAGAACAACTGTATGGCAGGGTGATGAGAGAGAAGCCGTTTCTGCACTCACGCCACAAACACAAACAGATTCGCTTGTTGTATGCAAAAGCTCATTTAGACAAGCCGCAGTCATTTTTAAACAAAGTGCTTTGGACTGATGAGATAAAAATTGAGTTATTTGGTCATAACAAAAAGCATTTTGCATGGCGGAAGAAGAACACCGCATTCCAAGAAAAACACCTGCTACCTACTGTCACATTTGGTGGAGGTCCCATCATGCTGTGGGGCTGTGTGACTAGTTCAGGGACTACTGGGGCCCTTATTAAAGTTGAGGGTCAGAGAATTCAACCCAATATCAACAAATTCTTCAGGATAATGTTCAAGCGTCAGTCACAAAGTTGAAGTTACGCAGGGGGTTGGATATTCCAACAAGACAATGACCCTAAACACACGTGGAAATCTACAAAGTCATTTATACAGAGGGACAAGTACAATATTCTACAGTCCCCCAACTTGAATATCATGTAAAATTTATGGGATGATTTGAAGCAGACTGTCCATGCTCGGCAGCCATCAAATTTAACTGAACTGGAGAGATTTTGTTGGACGAATGGTCAAAAATACCCACATCCAGAATCCAGACACTCATCAAAGGCTATAGGAGGCGTCTAGAGGTTGTTACATTTGCAAAGGGAGGATCAACTCAAGTATTGATGTAATATCTCTGTTGCCCAAATGTATGCACCTGTCTAATTTTATGATGCATATTTTCTGTTAATCCAATAACTTTGTTACTGCTGAAATACTACGGTTTCCATAAGGCATGTTATATATTAAAAGGAAGTTGCTACTTTGAAAGCTCAGCCAATGATAAACAAAACTCCAAAGAATTAAGAGTGTCTATGATCTCTCTCTCTCTCTCTCTCTCTCTCTCTCTCTCTCTCTCTCTCTGTCTCTTCTCTCTTCTCTCTTCTCTCTCACTCTTCTCTCTCTCTTCTCTTTCTCTCTCTCTTCTCTCTCTCTCTCATATCTCCCCACTCCTGTGTGGCCTGTGCCTAAAGCTTAATCCAGTCTCTCAAACGTTTCTCTTCTTTGTTTCCCTTTGGGCCCCTGCCGTCTCTTGCCCCTTGGAATTCTGGCAACAGATAGATCGTATTGTTTACTCCTTGGTTAGTGCACTTGTCTCTTACTGATTTCAGGAGTTTTCTAGCCAATGTGTGTGGCCCTAATAATTCAAGTGATTTGGGAGCAATGTGGGGTGGATAGTAGCATTCTGATCACCCCCACACCCCACAAGTGTCAAAGACCTGTCTATGATCAACTACATCAGCTACGGCCACAGTCAAAATTCTTGTAGACTCAATATCAGGGCCCAATCAAATTGTAAGAATAAGTCATGAATAAAAGTGACCAATTCAAGTAAGGAATAAAGTGTTACTGTCTCTACCTTTCTGATATTTGTGGTGTGTTACTGAGTATTCCCCCACTCATCTCATCTTACAACTGCTGCTCGTAGGGGCCCCTCTGTGCTTCTCACTGTTTTAATATATTATTGAAGAGAATTTAATTTAAGCATAAGGTGTGGGGCCCTGCCAGCGACAATTCCATCTGCTTCTTGATTGGTAGTATAAAAACAAATAGCATTATGTATGTCATGTTGCAGATGCTGCATATGTAGCAGAACATTTATATATTGATGAGCTTTATGTAGGGCACATGGGAAGGAATCCATCTGGGATGAAGGCAGAATTCAATGCAATTGAGAACCATAGGGCTGTTATTCATTCACTGTGGGTTTCTGAGAATTCAGATCCTCTAACTGGGCAAATGCGGCCACCGCTGAGCTGCTGAATTGTTATTTATTAGATGTGGAGCATAGAACTGTCAGGCTGGGAATAAGTCATGCTCAGTGCTCTGCAAATTGTGTTTTATAGCAAAAGTAACAATAGCCTTTTACCAGTGGAGCAGCTCTATGACCAATAAAGACTCCAGAGCTCTCAGATGCCCTTTTCTGTCTTTCATCAAGATTGGGAAACATTCTACAAATGGCAGATATTGGTGAGGACATTGGAACCAGTCATTCATTAGAATGGGAATGAGGATGTGGGCAATGAGCCACCACCATAAAGCAATTTATAATGTTGTTATTGATGTTTGCACTTACTGTTGTACTTATGTTGGGTTAGTCGTGAGCCAGGAGCTTAATAATTAGGGGAATAATGTTTGGGCCTGGAAAAAGATTCACATTTTATTTCTGGACCAGTGTTGATGTGTATACAATTACAGGATCTTCCGTCAAGCTCATGGTGGGGTGGAGCAGGCCTGGGTCTATCAAGTTTAGCTTTCTTGCTTCATGCCGTGATTCAGGGCCTCCATCAGAAATCACTGGGCCCACGTACAACAAAATGTTTTCAGACGCATGCGCAGTAGAATGAAATAGCGTCTTTTTCGTTTAAGTTCGGCTTTTTGATCAACTGCTCATTCGCAGCCGCGCAAAGAAAGAAGAAGACGGAAGAGGATAGCTCTGTGGTGCTCAATGGTATAACCCTGGGCCGGTGCAGTTTTCTGCTGATAGGAGCACCAGCCTGGGGTTTCAGGTAAGTCAATACAATCACTTGGGGGTGCCTAACATTTGGCACCCCCGAGTGCAAGACGACTTTCCTTTAACTCCTGTGAGACTCATAATCCATGGTTACTAGGGATGCATAAATCCACTATTTTGGATTTGGCCCAACCCAGCAAATCCTTTGTGAAAGATTCTGCCAAATACCAAACCGAAATCGAACCCTAATTTAATAACTAATAATATGCAAAATAGGGAAGGAGAGGGGAAGAGATGTGGCTAAAAAATTTTTTACTTCCTTTTAAGGACTCGGTTCAGCCAGGCACGCAAATTACTAGGGATGTTGCAAATCCACTACTTTGGAATTGGCCGAAGCCCCAAATCATTCGTGAACGATTAGGTCCAAAACTGTACTGTAACCAAACCCAAGTTTAATAACTAATCGGAGAGGGGGAGGGAAAAAGAGAGCCACATGTGGCTAAAAAAAAATTCACTTGCTTATGTGATAAAAAGTCGCACGATTTCTCGGATTCGGTTCAACCAGGCATGAAGATTTGGTCTAATCCTGTTGAATATCGAACTGAATCCTGGATTTGGTGCATCCCTAATGGTTACTTAATATCCTGCAGGGCAATTGGCTTCTCTGAGTTTTCCCAGTTAACCACAACACAAATGAAACTCACCTAATATATTTAAATAACCCTCTTGGTTCCCATCACAGTTTGCTCATCACATACACAGCAGACACTCAGCAGCATTCCGTTTCTATACCGTCCCTCATTCCATTAGTGTCCAATCCACCTACACAATCAATTCAGCCCTGATCCCATTATCTGTAAATGACAGTTGCTCCTGCATTGCATGGATCCCTACAGAAAAGAACCTAATAAAGATAATTCAGAGTAAAGCTGAGATCTTGTGATGGCACGAGGCTGTCGTTCAGGACCTCAGAGATGACTTCTAATTCAACAACATTAATGGTACATTATCCCCTGTCTGGCAGTAATTACAGAAAGTAGTATCATCATCTCTGTGAGATATCCCATACGGCAGCTGCTGATGTTCTGCTATTTGTATTCCTCAAGGGCTTGCTGGTTCAGGACGAGCAACCAACCATCTTGCACATCTATCAAACAGCTCAGCGAATCAGCAATTGTCATTTAAGCAAATTAAAACTGCATTATAAGTTGGGCACCAGCTGCAGGATTCGGGGCTGCCATGCTGTTGGGAGAATAGTAGTACGACAGACAATGCATCAGCAGAGCTGCAGTAATTCTCTGATATAAATAAAGGGACTTGGGGTACAGGAGGGATTCATCTGTATAATTGCTGTTGGGGTGTTTTTACACCAAATTATACCAGAGTTCTGTTCACTCTATTGTTGGGAAACTCTGAGCAGCAGATCCGCTCAATATTCAACAGCTGATTTGGGTCCATAGTGGTTATATCCAATCCTTGTGATTTATGGGAAACAGAGAGTTGATTTCAGAAGCCGTGAATCACATACAGACGCATGCTGGGCGCGCAGATGTATGGATACAGGCCCGTACGAGGCAAAATGTTTCTGGAAATGGAAAATGATAAATATATTTTGATAAATATGAGTAGGGATGCGCTGAATCCACTATTTTAGGATTCAAACAAATCCTGAATTCTTTGTGAAAGACTCAACTGAATGCAGAACCGAATCCGAACATGTTTGTGTGATGAAAAATCATGTGAATTTTTGGATTCAGTTCAGCCAGGCACTTGGATACAGCCAGTGGCGTAACTACTAATTACTGTGCCCCCAGATTATTTTTCAGGCCCCCAGGCAGGTCCGGATTTGTGGTGAGGCCAGAAAGGCCCGGGCCTAGGGCGGCACATTTTTAGGGGCGGCGTGCCGCTCACCGGGAGCAAAAGAACAGTAAGACGTTGCATGCGCGCAGCTGGTCTCGGATCACATAAGTTGAAGAACCAGCAATGTGCGCATGTGTGGGGAGGAGCGCTCGCAAGGAGAAGGGGCAGGTATTTGACCCTCTGACCTATGGGCGGCCCAAAAAGAAATCTGCCCCTGCCCCCAGGTTGACCAGTTTTAACAATATTTATTGAAATTGTACAGGTATATGAATTTGGACCTCATGGGGCCCCTATACCTCCTGGGTCTGCTTCCTCTATAGTTACACCCCTGGATTCAGCTGAATCTGAATCCTGCTGAAAAAGACCGAATCCTGGAATCTGTGAATCCCTAATTACGAATTGGCATTAGCTAGTCTCACCCACTAAATTTCCAAGAGTGTTCCACCTCACCTTAAGTAGGGTTGCAACCCAGTCGGTATTTTACCGGCCTAACTGTTAAACACCTGCCAAGGCCGGGGCCGGTATTATAAATTTACTTTCGATGTAGTTGCCGGTAATTTGTAATACCCTTGAAAAAAAGCCCTTGGACCACCCCCAATTCTCTCAGAACTTACCTTTTTTTCAGTCTTCTGGACATCGCGCGGTGTTGCTCCGCCCCCTTTTGCGTCACGGTGCGTGGCTCTGCCCCCTTTTGCATCACGGGCCACCCCCTTTTGTGCCCGCCCCCCCACCAGCCGGTAATCTTTTTCAGAAAAGGTGGCAACCCTAACCCTGAGTCATGTCTTGTTTACTAGATGGGGGTTACAAACAGCTTCAGAGTGTCAGCTTCTTGGTTCCACCTTCACCTTATATAATATATATATAGAAATATGTCCTGGTGGGTAAGGTGTTTAGGGCTAGTTATAGTTATAATGCTGAAGCTAAGTAGCTGTGCCAAACTCTACACCGTGTTATGATTCTATGGTCATTCGATGTCCCAAACTTTTTGGATCTTTACACAAATCACTATTTTATATAATCTTGCACTTTTTACTTCTAGACATGTCAGATGCAGGGAAGGTAATGCCAAGCTAAAGACGGAGCAGTTGAGGGCACAGCCTTGTATTTACCGCATCTTTAAATAAGACAACAATAAACATGATCTACAATTCTATGGGCATGGAGTTTCATAGCCTCCTTAGAACCTGCATTGATCAAATCTGACTCTGTATTTTGGACTTGTTGGTGTCATTCCACTGCCATAAACCAGAACTGCAAAGTAGGGGCTTGTTGTGATGTCAGGGATGTGACCATTGTATTGGGGCAGTAGTTAATTACATCATGACCTTTATTGGAGGAAGAGAGTCCGTCTGTTGTCTTCTAATTCCTGCAGATGTTCCTGACATGTATTTCATGCTTCAAAATAAGTAATACGATAGGGAATAGTAAAAACTCTTAAAGGGCCTTTTAGTGTGTTACAGAATGGCTAATTCTAAGCAACTTTTCATTTGGTCTTCATTATTTATTTTGTGCATTTTTTTTAAATTATTTGCCTTTTTCTTCTGACTCTTTCCAGCTTTCAAACAGACGTCACTGACCCCCATCTAATAACAAATGCTCTGTAAGGCTACACATTTTATTGTTATTGCTACTATTTATTACTCCTCTTTCTATTCAGGCCTCTCCTATTCCTATTCCAGTCTCTTATTTAAACCAGTTCAAGGTTGCTAGGGGAATTTGGATTCTAGGAACCAGATGGCTGAAACAGCAAACCGGAAAGCTGCTGAATAAAAATCGAAATAACTCGTGAACCACAAAGAATAAAAAATGAAAACCAATTGCAAATGGCCTCAGAATATCACTACATAATACTAAAGATTAACTCAAAGGTGAACAATCCCTTTAACATCTCTATTTCTGTTTTTCTAAATATTGTTCAATAGTAGCTGCAATTTTCACTGGAAATATATTCATTCAAGGTGGCGATTTGTGGCACCAATTTAGCTTTACTTGTAATTTAAACTGTCCCATAGACTTATGTGAGTTTTAATAGGGGCGGATCATGGAAACAGAAAGGCAACGCCCACAGTGTTAGAGCCGGTTTGGAAAACAGGTATAAAAATTCAGAGTGGGACTTCTTACAAAGTGGACTTCAGATTATCGGGCAAATTTACTAACCTCCGTAAATTCGCCAGCGACGGCTTCGCTCACATCGCAACACTTCGGCAGGTGTAGTTTTTGTATATTTAATATATTTTTATATTTGCTGCCTTTTTCTCACTCTTTCCAGTCTCTGACCCCCATCTAAAAACAAATGCTCTGTAAGGCTACAAATGCATTGTTATTGCTACTTGTTCTTACTCATCCTTCTATTCAGGCCTCTCCTATTCATATTCCAGTCTCTTATTCAAATCAATGCATGGTTGCTAGGGTCATTTGGACCATAGCAACCAGATTGCTGAATTTCCAAACCGGGGAGCTGCTGAATAAAAAGCCAAATAACTCAAAAACCACAAATAATAGAAACCAATTGCAAATTGTCTCAGAATATCACTCTCTACATCATAGGCTGGTTTTGCCTCCAATAAGGATTAAATATATCTCAGTTGGGATCAAGTACAAGTTACTGATTTATTATTACAGAAAAAAGGAAATCATTTTTAAAAATGTTGATTATTTGGATTAAATAGAGATAGACTCCGTAATTCTGAGCTTTCTGGATAATGGGTTTCCGGTAACGGATCCCATACCTGTATCTAATACTAAGCACCTGTGGCTGAAAAGGTGGATAGAACCTGGAAAAGAGTGGGCACTGGTATAGAAGGGAACTGGTATCTATGGGAGAATGCCTTTCCGTAATTGAAAGCATTCTGGATAACAGGTTTCCGGATAATGAATCCCATACATGTACTGAGAAAAAGAAGCCCTTAGGCACATTTTCTGAATTAATGGATACATCTCTCTCTGACCTTCCCCAAAAGGATAAAGCAGACCATTTTTAACACTTTCGTTTAGCTTTGAACATCTAATAATTATTTTCATTAAGTATCTATGCAGCGTTGATGAGGGCAGAACTACAAACATATCTCCGGCCTATTGGAGCATTAGTGATGGGCGAATTTATTCGCCAGGCGCGAATTCGTGTTGAATTTGCCTGTTTCGCTGCCGGCGAATAAATTTGCGAATTTGCAGAGAAAATTTTGATGCCAGTGAGGGTTTCGCCACCAGCGTCAAAGATTTTATGCCGCCGGTGACGTTTCCGACGCTGGAGCCAATTTAGACACCGATGACAATAAACGGACGGCCATTGACTTTAATTTTTGACAGAACTACAAACATATCTCCGGCCTATTGGAGCATTAGCTCATAAGTAGTGATAGGCGAATTTATTCGCCAGGCGAGAATACGTGTCGAATTTGCCTGTTTCGCCGCCGGCAAATAAATTTGCAAATTTGCAGAGAAAATTTTGATGCCAGTGACGGTTTCGCCGCCAGCGTCAAAGATTTTATACCGCCGGTGCCGGTTCCGACGCCGGAGCCAATTTTTGACAACGGCGTCCACTTTGAAGCCGGTGAATTGTTTCCCCGGGGAAAAAATTTGCTGTTTCACAAATTTTTCACCAGTTTCACGAATTTCGCAGGAAATTCGTGAAATTCACGGCCAATGGGACAAATCAAATTCGCCCATCACTACTCATGAGCGCAATTTTTTTTAGATTTCAAGGAAGACGCACGTAGATGTAAAATAAATTTAGAGCATTGCTAGAAACAGAATAAATACCACTGGCAATGACTTTGCCCAGAACCTAATTTTATTTTCAAAATTCTATTGCAAAAAGTTTCATTGTGAACGAGGAAGACAATTGAGTTTGGAACCTGCTCGATGGCTGAGCGGCTGTTTAATTTCAGGTCCTGGCGTGCCCATCCGAAATTGGTGATATATATTATAACCCCTTCCTGGGAATGTGGAGACGGCTGTGGTTTGTCACAGTGATTGGTAAATAAATCACTTATTCAATTTGCCCGAGCTGTGAATTTGCTAAAAGTAGTTAGAAACCATTGTTTTTTGTTTCACCGGGTCTACTCTGTTGGAACATTAGGGGTCGTGAGTTGTGCTGCAAGTCAATTTACATACAGTGGAAATAGAAAATCTCAGAAAAGTTTCATTACAAAGAATAAAAAAAAAAAGATTCATGTGATCTTACATTGCGGTGCAGTTTTTAAATCTAGAAACAGTGGAAGGTTGTGCAGAAAATCCTCAATCAAGGAGCACCAGCGGTGTTAAAACCATCGCTTTATTTCGAAAATGTTAAAAAGCATGAATGGAGCACACAGCAAACTAACGCTTGGCGCGTTTCGTGGACAGAAGCCACTTCCACAAAAGCCTTTTAACACCGCTGGTGCTCCGTGATTGAGGATTTTCTTGCTGGAATGTAGTCGCTTCTGGAGCGGATACACAAAGCAGCACAGCGGTGTCTCCTTCAAGGGTCAGTGAGTGCTCCCTGCTCTTGTGCACATCGATTGTCCTGTCGTGTTTCAGATGAGAAGTACATTGAATCCCCTTAAAGTCCACGTTTACTTGGGGTGGAGTCATTTTGACTTTGCAAGTGGTCTCAGTTACATTTGGAAAATACAATTCTAGCGTGTAGTACAGAATCAGTTTCATGTGTACATTGTGCACCGGTACATGAATACATTCAGACGATGGCAATTAAAATAAACAATTATATACTGTACCTCTGGGTTGGCTAATCTGCCGCCCCTTTTGGAATGAAAGTATAAAGGTGGCCATGGACGCACCAATAATATCGCACAAACCGAATTTTCATACCATATTCGGCGCGTGTACGGTGGGAGATGCCGATAACGGCAGAAGACTTATGGGATACTGTCATAGGAAAACATGTTTTTTCCGGCAGAATTTTGCACTGAAATCCATTTTTCAAATCAGCAAACAGATTTTTTTATATTCAATTTTGAAATCTGACATGGGTAGGGTTGCCACCCGGCCGGTATTTTACCGGCCTAGCCGGTAAAATACCTGCCAAGGCCGGGGCCGGTATTACAAATTTACCAGCAATGTAACTGCCGGTAAATTTGTAATACGATTAAAAGGAGCCCTCAGCCTGCCCCCAATCCCCTGGAACTTACCTTTTCTTTTACTTCTTCTGGTGTCCGTGGCGTGGCCCCGCCCCTTTTGACATCACGGCCTGCCCCTTTGTGTCCCCGCCCCCCAGCAGCCGGTTAAACATTTTTAAAAAGGTGGTAATCCTAGACATGGGGCTAGTCAGTTTCCCAGCTGTCCCAGTCATGTGACTTGTGCCTGCACTTTAGGATGGAACTGCTTTCTGACAGGCTGTAATTTCTCCTACTTAATGTAACTGAATCAGTCTCAGTGGGACTTTGCTTTTACTATTGAGTGCTGTTCTTAGATCTACCAGGCAGCTGTTATCTTGTGTTAGGGAGCTGCTATCTGGTTACCTTCCCATTGTTCTGTTGTTAGGCTGCTGGGGTGGGGGGGGGGAGGGAGGGGGTGATATCACTCCAATTTGCAGTACAGCAGTAAAGAGTGACTGAAGTTTATCAGAGCACAAGTCACATCACTGGGGGCAGCTGGGAAACTGACAATATATCTAGCCCCATGTCAGATTTCAAAATTGAATATTACAAATCTGTTTGTTGTTTTGAAAAAGGGATTTCAGTGCAGAATTCTGCAGGAGCAGCACTATTAACTGATGCTTTTTGAAAAAAACACGTTTTCCCATGACAGTATCCCTTTAAATATCTGTCGGCTCGTCATCGAAAAATTTGATTGGGTGCCTTTAAAGGCTCCAGAACATCGGCCATTGTTAGTGCTGAATTGTTAGATACAGGTAGAATTCTATTGTTTCTATCTGTATATCTGACGGTTCAGCTCTACACGTGTGTATTGAAACTAACGATCTTTCCAGGAAACATTGTATTTGTCATCTACGGCCACCTTTAGTCTCAGCATCCCACGACAGCTGAATACTATAAAGAGCAGCTGTAATGCTTTCTGCCCATGAAACATAGAGTTACTAGCAAATGTGATTCATTCAATCAACAAAGAATATGTTAATATGATATATCAACATATTTACATTTTATTTTACATTTTCCATAACTTTATATGTTTTTTCCCTTTCCTTTATTCCTTTCAATACTGTCTGTAAATTCTGGTTTTGGATTTCCCTTTTCTATCACCTTGTTTCCTCTCTTGTATCCCTATCCTCTTTCTCTTTTCCTATTCTTTATGGCTCGAGTTCAACAGTTTGTGTGTCTTCTCTGTTTTAGCTGTTTATCTTTCTTATTTTCTTAAAGGAGAAGCAAAGCTACCGAGCCAGTGTGTTACCAATAGATTAGCCACAATAGTACAAACTATAGCACTATATTTATTCTGTAGAATGCTTTACCATACCTGAGTAAACAGCTCTAGAAACGTTCTCTGTTTGTTTAGGATAGCAGCTGCCATATTAGCTTGGTGTGACATCACTTCCTGCCTGAGTCTGTCCCTGCTCACTCATAGCTCTGGTAGATTTGCCAGGGGCTAAACCCAAACAACGGGGGCGAGGCAGATAGCATTGGGGTGGAGCAGCAATGACATAAGAGGCAGGCACAATGAAGTAGGTGGAGTTATGAAGAAGCAACTGGCTGGATTTCCATCCAGTTTTCAAAATGTTTTAAGATGGACATAAAGTTTTGATGTCCAGTTCAAAACAACACAGATGGCGACCCTATCTCTAATCTATAATCTGATTGATGAGTAAGCACAATCCTTTAATTACAGGTATTTGATCTATTATACGGAAATCGGTTATCCAGAAAGCACTGAAATACAGCAATGCTAATTTAGAAAAACTATTTCTTACTTTTGATTGTTTTGCTTTGTTTATTTGTTTCTGTAAGAAGAAATCAACCTCACTTGATCATTTATTTATTGGTTAGATTATTGTTCGGTTTTCACAAGGCTGAAAACTGAACAGAACTTGAAACCCGGAAAGACCTTAGAAAACAGAACTGTTCGGGTCAAAAATGCACAAGTGGCAAATCTATGCTCTGGGCTCAGATTACAGCAGGGAGGGGAAGGAGAGAGGAACAAACTGAGCATGCTCAAGCCCAAGCCCGGGGGGTTTATGCTGAAAACAGGAAGTCTGATACAGAAGCCCATGAGTACACAATAGAAGGAAAGAAATGTGGTGTTTCTTTTGACAGAGGACTCAGAGCAGCATTACTTTGAGGGTTTACTGGTGTATTTATATAGACCTTTTACTTAGTTTTAACCTTTCCTTCTCCTTTAACTATTCTTTTTTCATTCTACTCCTATTCTAATTGAGTGTGCTCCTGTTTTGGCTGGTTTCTGTTCTTTGTCTTAAGGGCTATGAAATGCAGATGCCCTAAAATGGATACAATGGAGAGCACATGTTATTACAATTCATTAAGGTACTTGTATCCAAAGATCCTCCTGCATTTCAACATGGCTGCCAATGCACCCATCCCGTCCTTCTGATGAATGGGGCCCGCTGCATCTATTGGAAATGCGGAACTCTGGAGCTACCACCACCATGGACCTGGCAGTAGCTCCAGGGTTCCCTCAGTGGATTGTGTCGATAGGAGCACCAGGATTGCACCCAGGGATTTCGATGCAACACTTTGAATGTGCTCTCCAAAAAATGACAGAATCCCCACTCTGAAAGTGCTATCTGCAACTTACACCCGATTCACCCCAGTCAAAATGCAGTTATTTCTATTCTGATGCATCAGGAGCAACTGGGGTGGATGCAATTACAATTGAATTATGGGGAAATGGATGCATTATGGGTAAAAACATGCACCAGAAATTGCACTTTGTGTTTGTGAATGACCCCTCTTGTGTCTTGTCTTTCATTTGTTGCTCTCAGTGTGGGGAGAAGCTGCAATAAGTAAAAATATACATTCAGAGGACAGTATCGTCCAAACAAAACTTGCTTTTAGTAATTACATATTATTTGTCGATTGACTTTAGAAGAATATGAGATTAAGGTTGAAATATTGGTTATGCTTGTGCATCGGATACATTCAGGTTATAAAGAAAGGTAAATATAGGTGAGTGTGTGCCCTATAGGGTCATCATGTGTGTGTTATTGGTTAGTAATGTATTGCAGGGTTGCATTTCATTGCTGGTTTGTTCTTTAACACACAGTTGCTGATTGGCATTTTTATGTTATTATATTCTGGATCTTGAGCTGTCTTAGAAAATGTCACGATGGAGACCATGTCGTCTCCTATGTCCACCTGGGATCTCCAACGTCTACAGATCAGCAATTTCTTCAAAGCCCTTTGGAAGTCCCGATTTAGAAAGGCATATAGCATGGGATTGATGGTGGAATTGCAGTATCCCAACCAAGTAATGAACTTGAAAGCGTTCACCAGGACTCTACTGGTGGAATCGGTGCCCTTGGCAGCTATTAGAACGTTTAGAACAAAGTATGGCAGCCAGCACATGACAAACACTGATATGATTATGCCCATTGTCCTGGTGGCTTTGTTCTCCAGTTGCAGGTTGTTTTGACGTTTACTGTTTGGGTGGTAATGCAAATCTAAGGTCTGAGACACAATGCGAGTGGCTTTCAGCCGAGACGCCCGGTATATAAAGAAGTACATGCTGCACATGATTATGAAGGGGATGTAAAATGCCAAGGATGAGGCAACAATGGCAAAGGTCCAGTTGGTGACAAAGATACATTGCTTCCCATTGTCGGAATCAACACCGGGGATTTCATTCCATCCTTGCATGACGGGCAGAAAGGAAATCAGAGAGGAGTAAACCCATATAGTCACTGTCATAATGATACATCTGTGGATAAAGCAGAAATAATGTGACTTTGGGAAGTGTAATAGGAAAAGATCAGTGTGTATCAGGTCTGTGCATCTAATAGTCCTGTTTATCTCAAGCATGTAAAACAAGAGCAGTGTTGTTCCTGTAGGGCTATTCATCACTGTCTGCACTATTTCCTTATCTACTGAATTAGCTACACTATGGGGGGTCCAACATGTAGATCGGGATCTACCAGTAGACCTTCAGTTTCTGAAGTCGCCTCACGAGGAAACTTCGGGCGACTTCGGAAATCGAAGAGCCGCGAGCGCATTGCCCCAGGCGATTTTTCATTTTAGCAGGCGGAAGGCAGATTGAAGGCAGTTAGGGGAGATTGTCGCCCTGACGAAGAGGCGATTAGTCGACAGGCAACTAAATCTTCCCGAATCTGCCCGTGTGCTGAAGCCCTTAGGGCAGAGACACAAGGACAGATTCTGAGATATAAGCTGCACGGCGACAAATCTCCTCTTCTTCAGAGTGACTAATATCCCCGAACTGCCTTCCCGCCAGCTAGAATGAAAATCGCAGGTGGGATGACACTCAGAGCGCTTCGTTTTCTCGAAGTCGCCCCAAGTTTCCTTGTGAGGAGTGCCAACCTGCCATCCTGCCGGCGATTTTAATTCTAGCCAGTGGGAAGGCAGTTTGGGGAGATTAATCGCCCTGAAGAAGAGGAGATATGCCGCCGGGCGACTAATCTCCCCGAATCTGAACGTGTGTCTCTGTCCTTAGTTGGATATCAGTAGATCTCAAGACACTGTCCTCAAACAGCTTGACAAAATGACCTTTCTGTTTTATTCTTTTCGTTCAGATTTATTCTGTTAAAGATACATAAGAAATAGTTGTTTTTTAAATATAGTAATATAAATTCTCTTAGAAATTAATATAACATTTAAGTAATATTTTCCATGGAACAGAATGCTAACAATGATATTATGGATGTAGATCATAATGGGACAACATCACTAAAAGTAGACCTCGCATTACTAAAGTATGGGCTCCCCTGGGCTACACAGAATAATATCCCAAAATGTATTATTTATGTCATCAATATATATATATATCCATTACATGTTTTGGACATAAAATACTCTCTGTATATTCACACAATATGTTATCTAGCTAGACAATACAGGTGTCTCAGTCTGGTACACAAACAGACAACATGATCTGTACGAGTTACAAGTTATATTTATTTAAAGGGAAAATATTCTTCCCTTTTTGACATGGGCTCGTTCAATATGTCTTGTGTAGAAAAGTTTCATAAACACTATCTAACCTGCTAGAAATCGAGATAAAAGTACACAGACATACTGATTCCTCCGATTGAAAGGAAACCATGATAGTCTGTCTCTGTTTGCATGGAGGAGTCCCCACCGTACAGTGTATTGTAACCTTTCCCTCATTTTATTCCATTGGGAGTTGATGAATTCTGGGACATGAAGTCCCTTTGCATTCCATACAATCTGCACTCTATGCATTATGCATTATGGAAAGCAGGCCCATTTATAGTTTATGGATCTGCAAGGCTGTAGCAGAATATCAACTTGAGGCTCTTGCTCTGAACTCTGCAGGTGGAGTTTACCCTAGTAGCTCACGGGTGCTGATTTCCTTTCATTGTCGACTGGGCTCCCAGGACAATGGGAGAAATCCCAGTGAGTCCAGCCTACATCTGCCCTATTGCCCACCCAGTATCTGTGGGACGGGGGAGTGGTTTGTAATGGGGGGAGTGATTTGCCAGCAGGTGGATGGTGGCTGGAGATATGCTGCGATGAGAAAAGGTATGCAGTGGGGGGTTTGTTCGAGATGATGGGGCCACAATAGCAGAGGTGGAGGCCATTGGGGTGAGGTTTCTGGTAGCCCCAGATACCCTAGACAAACACTGTTTCCATTGGTGGTCTATCATCAGTGCTGGACATCTAACACATTAGTGAGGCCAATAATTCAACACAGAGAATCAGTGTAGGCAGGGCCGGACTGGTAGTAAAAAGCAGCCCCGGCAAAAAAATCAAAGCAGCCCACACATAAATGCATGCTTGTGTTTAACTTATATGCACGCATATTTTATACAGTATATGTATATGTTGATATCCTTATCATTTACAGTAGGGGGTACATTATCCCTTATAATACATGAGTGATACTCCGAGTTCCCTGTATAACTCAGCCTGCAGCCTTGTGCCTTTATATGGTCACAGAACCCCTCAGTGACTTCTAATATGCTTATTATTTACAGTAGGGGGTACATTATCCCTTATAATACATGAATTCCCTGTATAACTCAGCCTGCTGCCCTATGCTTTTATATGGCCACAGAACCCCTCAGTGACTTCTAATATACTTATCATTTACAGTAGGGGGTACATTATCCCTTATAATACATGAGTAATAGAGTTCCCTGTATAACTCAGCCTGCAGCCTTGTGCCTTTATATGGTCACAGAACCCCTCAGTGACTTCTAATATCCTTATCATTTACAGTAGGGGGTACATTATCCCTTATAATACATGAGTGATACTCAGAGTTCCCTGTATAACTCAGCCTGCAGCCTTGTGCCTTTATATGGTCACAGAACAACCCCTCAGTGACTTCTAATATCCTTATCATTTACAGTAGGAGGTATATTATCCCTTATAATACATGAGTGATACTCAGAGTTCCCTGTATAACTCAGCCTGCAGCCTTGTGCCTTTATATGGTCACAGAACAACCCCATAGTGACTTCTAATATGATTATCATTTACAGTAGGCGGCACATTATCCCTTATAATACATGAGTGATACTCAGAGTTCCCTGTATAACTCAGCCTGCAGCCTTGTGCCTTTATATGGTCACAGAACAACCCCCAGTGACTTCTAATATCCTTATCATTTACAGTAGGGGGTACATTATCCCTTATAATAAACGAGTGATACTCAGAGTTCCCTGCAGCCTTGTGTCTTTATATGGTACACTGTAGTGACATTTTTAATTAATGTAATTAAGTGCAAATTCTCAGTCTTCTAAACCAGTATGTGGTGAGGTGATAAAAATTCCCACCGACAAATTCAAAGTTTGTGCAGCCCTGTCCTTCTCTCTCTCTCTCTGCTCGAACTTTACATTAGTGAGTGTCATGCCAGAGAGTGGGGAGGATGGACAGGTTTATGTGAAGCACGTCAAGGGTCAGGGATTCTTTTAAAGATAGTATAATTAGGTGACCCCACAGTGTATGCTGGTGTCAGTGATTAAAGGAGAAGAAAGAAAGAAAAAAAATCTCTAATTATTGCCCATATAATGTAAATATATTTACATAATTTTTTCCTGCAATTTGTGAGTTATTTCTGCCAAGTGTACCTTTGCTGCAGGCCATAAAATCTTCTTAGGGCACACGCATGCGCACTTCTTTTCTGTGGAGCACTGTGCATGCGCACTAGTACTGCTTAAGCTTTCCACGGTGTAGCGCGGATGTTTGGGTCATGTGACTGACAAGCGTCATCGCTGACCTTTCTGCTCCTGCCTGCTGTAGCTCATGCTGTTCCGTTGTTATGGAGATGCCCCAGGAGAAGGGAAGCTTTGAAGCTCCTATACTTGCTCGCTTCATTAGCAATGTAGGAGCTGGTGGACACTGCTAGCACACAACTTTCTCAGCAGCGTTCTGGTCTGTCTGTCTGACTGAGGTCTGTATTAATAAAGCATTTATTTTTACAGAAAAAAACGCTTGCTTTTTTTTACTTGTACGTGCGCCTGATTTATTACATCCCAGGGTCTTAGGGAGGCTCATGTGCAGTATCGATGAGGCGCTGGGGGGGGGAAGTGACGCAGTGAGTTTAAAATGGCGGCGGTGGCAAAGTCTCAGATGTGGCCAAAGTTGCTAACAATAGTGTGCGAAAACAATAATTATATCACTCTTTTAAATGCAGCGTTTCAAGAGGGGAGTAATGGTGAAGTGTTTGAGTAAGTTTCTTTATTTAAAATTTCACGCAGGCAAGAGCACCTAGCACCGGATCTAATTAGGCAGGGGCGGCCCACTTGAAAGCAGGGTAGAGCGGCCCCTAGGGCAATTGCCCGAACTGACAGATTACCAGTCCGGGCCTGAGTGTAGGCACACGTTCTACCAATGATATTAAGCCATTACAGACTGGAACCATCTTTAGCCTATGAGAAATTTCCACCATCATTTCTAACCCCAATAGGTCTCTCATTCTCACCTCATACTAAAGTATAGGTCTTGCAAGACTCTTAAATGTCCATGTAAAGAAACTGACCTCAAGATATCTATCATTGTCAAGAGTTCTAGATCTCAAAAAAAATTTCTGCTCTATGGTCTGGATACTCTTGTGTGAGAGAGAACTCTGGCAAATGGAAACTCATCTTAGAGCAAAGTTATATAAATATTCTAGAACATTTTTTTTAGTTCTTAGCCATTTCAGAAACCGTTCATTTATTTTTCGTCTTTAGTTCTGACTGTCTTCAACTGTGAATGGAACAACTCCCTCGAGAGAATATGAATTCAAGAGTGAAATTCTTGTCTCTTGTCTCCAGTCTGGTTGTTATTCCTTAGAGAATAGAGAATATACTTGATCTTAAATAAGAACTTGCTGAAGTTCTGGATTTGTCAGGTAGCAGGGAAATATGAGGACTGGATTGACAGCCGTTGGCTGATTTTGTTCCTAAAGAACTGCACAGTCAGTACACAGAGCTAGTTTTATGCTTACAGAAATGGATACTGACCCATGAGCCTGAAATCTTCTTTTTTTCAAATAATTTGATCCGATAAAGCCATTGCTTGTAAAGGTAGAGGTTGGGACTGAGTTGCAATTCATGAGAATATGTTGTGGATAATGTCTGAAACCGTAGACGTTCTACAACTCAAATTCAAAGCTGAACCTGTGGTATCAGACATTATGGACTCACTATGGATCAGTTCTAACAAGGGCAACATTTAAATGGACAGTATCTTTTGATTGGATGGGAAGTCTTATAGAAGTGGCCCCCTTGGAGGTCCAACCATTAGTGAAGTCCCCTCTTAGCTCATAACAATGTTACAGATACATTGGTGTATCAGCCATTTAGCCAGTGGCAAAACTAGAGTTCACGGGCCACCCTGCAAAAAAGTCTTCAGAGGGGCCCAGTGCACTCAGATCCTCATCCTCCCGCCCACTTCCCACCTTAACTCCACCCACTCACCTCCAGACTCCCCGTCTAACTCCACCCACTCTCTGCCCTTGCCGACTTGCCCTCTGCTTCCCCGCTGCAGGTAAAAGAGCGGCTGGGGAAGGGATTGGTTTCTTGTAGACCTCCACAGTTACCCCACTGCATTTAGCCATTGTTCCAAAAGTATCTAGGGCAGTAAATATGTTTTCACCCCTAATTTCACCCTAAATTGAGTCTAGTTTTTCAGAAGTATCTCTTACAATGAATAGTAATTCTTCCAAAATCTTACCCTAATTGACCACCCAGCCCCTCCCCCGGTTTAGAAGCCTTCTTTTATAGGATTTTAATACAGCTACTGTATCTTCCATGCACCCTCCCTCATGGAGAAAGTTTGTTTTACGTTTATTAGTGCAGTGGGAGAAGAAAGGAAACTTATTTCTGAGCATCTCAGTTGTCAATATGTAATTCCTCCCTTATAACTGCATACATTGTTATTTATAGTGGCATTACGGAGCTCTGAGCCATGGTATCATCAGCTTATTCACAATAAATAGGGAAATATCCAAATTTGGAAATGGGTTTTAAACATGTTGATTCATGCTAACTATGTACTCTGCATGCAGTTATTGGGTAAAACACTAGTGTGGAACCTGCACCCAACTTCAGTGCTATAGGAGAACATCATGGCTACTAATTGGTCATTTTTCAAAGTTACTCCAAGACCCAAAATAATGTTGGACAACCATTCCAGGAAATATCCATATTCAACCCCCTCTCTCATTGTTTTTATGTGCTTATGCATCTGCTGTATTCTTATATGCTTTTGGTTCTTAGTCTTCTTGAGGTTTGATAACTAATTGCAACCAATTAAATGAAATAGCTCAGCACTTAGGGGCAGATTTATTAAGGGTTGAATGGTAAATTCGAATTTGAAATTTTGAGTTGAGATTTTGGTCAAAACTCAAATTCGAGATTAGTCATACCTTGACCCTGGAAGTAACTCGAATTCGATAGGTTGCCATCTAAAACCTGCTGAGTTCATGTAGAAGTCAATGGAAGAGGTCCAGTGACCCATTAGAAGATGTTAATAGCCTTCCTTTTGGGAGAAAAAACTCGTATCGAGTTCCATTCATATTCGATTTGAGTTTTCAGGTCGGTAATATTCGTTTGAGTTTTAGACGTTAAAGTTTTTTTCTTAAATAGGATACCGTTCAAGTTTCTGGGTCATTCCAGTTCATTTGATGTAAAAAAAAACTCACTATCACTCAACCTTTGATAAATAACCCCTTTAATGCTACATGCTGATTGGCTACTATTAGTTACTTGAACAAGAGAAAACTTTGCAACTGTTATTACTTTGCCCCTTAGATAGAAGCCAACATTATGAGTTCAATGATGAGTGATACTGAGCATTGTAGTTATTCTTTTGTTGCTGGTCCAGGCCTTCATTCCTATTTAGAATGTATCTTCCTAATACTTTATTTCATCTTTATAAAGCTAATTGGCTTCAGTATATGAACATTACTATATATGATGGCTAAAAAAATGATGCTAAAAAAATTAGCGAACTCACCTGCGGCGCGACATTCTCTTGGAATAATGATAAGGGGTCACGACGGAGCAGTATCTGTCCAGACTGATAAAGCACAGCGTGACAATGGAAGCGGTGCAGAACATGACATCAAAGGAGATCCAAACTTTGCAGAACTGTTTCCCAAAGAGCCACATACCTGTCACTTCATAAATGATGCTGAAAGTCAAGACACAAGGAAGCTTTAGAGGAGACCACAATAAGTTACAAAAGTATTAGAACGTAGCTCATACATCTATTTTTGGGTGGCACACACTAAGCTAATAATGTATTTGAAAGATCAATAAACTCTAAGATTATTTATTCAGCAGTAGGCATTTTCAGGGGACACAAGGAAGAAAATATGTTTAAAGGAACAGTTCAGTGTAAAAATAAAAAGGCTGTGCACAATAAAAAATGTTTTCAATATAGTTAGTTAATGTAATGTTAACAATATAACATAACATAACAGAACGTCTGCTTCCTGCGACTTTAAGGGGGCCCACATGGGACATATCTGTTCAGTGAGTTTGTAATTGATCCTCAGCATTCAGCTCAGATTCAAAAGCAACAGTTATGACCCATGTGGGTCTATATTAAAAAAAAGATTTTTAAACTATATTGAAAACATTTTTTATATTGCACAGCCTATCTATTTACCGATTTTTAATTCCTTTAAGGTGCAAGAAGGTTGTTGCAGACTGGCAGTAGCGTAACTAGAGGGGGGCGGACCCTGGTGCGTGACTCGCAGCCGGGCCCCGCCCCCCTCCGTACGGCCCGCATTTTCAGTGGCGCACGGGCTGCAGGGGGCCCTGAGGGGATGGAAGCCCTGGCCCGCTTGCCCCCCCTGCTCCCCCGGTAGTTCCGCCACTGCAGACTGGGAGCTTGAAGTTAATCCCGATAAAGAAATCCACTAAATAGAATGTAGAAGTAGAAGTGGTGCCTTAAAAACTGGCCCTGGCATTTTATGTACGAGCCCAAGCAGCCCCCCACAGACCCTGTGTATAGTGAATGTTTGTGGCTTCTTACTGAAGCTACTACAGATTGCCTGTCTGGGCTTGGAGGCACCCATCTAAGAATCAGAATACAATAGGGTTGCCACCTGTCCGGATTATACCTTGACAACCCAGTTTTTGGAAGGGCTGCCTAGGTGAAAAGTGCCTGTCTTTGCCGGCTATGTGGACCTATTTGATGTTTGGACAACTAAGGGGAGTCCTTAGCCATGGGTCAAAGCATGACCCCTAGAGTTCTTTAGTTTGGCCACTAAGTGGCAATGTATAAGATCATCTAAACTGACCACACATGCTCAGGGTCCATTTTATTTCCCTTACCTGAGCAGGCAGGAAGGGTGCAGTGGAACCTAGACAGGTCAAGTCTAGACTGTCACAGATAACTCACTTGAATAGATCACTCTAGGAGTAACAGACAGGTTAGGCTGTTAACTGAGCAGAACAGGCTCCACCGAGGAGTGGCATTAGATTCCTGGGTGTATTATTACCCAGAAGTAGGGACTTTGGGAGTCGCAGAGAGAAAAACAATTTGCACCAATGAGAATAAAAATCCACATCTCGCAATGTAATATTGTGCCTTAAACTGTTATTGCATTGCGAATTTTAATTGCGCTGCGAATTTTAATTGCACATTGTAAATTTTAATTGCACAATCTTAAGAAATGCTTGAAGGTGTCGTAATCTTTTTGGAGCAAACATTAGGACTTTTTCAGTCCAGTTTAATACATCTAGCTACAACTCAGTAATCATCGCTTTCTTTACAAATCACAATTTTTAATAATAGTTACAATAAAGAATCTTTGCTTATATGCTAATCTTTTCTGGACTAAAAAGAACTAACGTTCTCTCTTTTACCCTTCGGGGATATATAGTGACCACTGTTGCTATCCACAACTGTTTTATGTTCCAGCTTTAGTCTGCCAAGCTCTTCTGTGGACTTTGTTCATTAAATTAGTTCTACAGTTAAGAACCACTGGCGCCCATATATTTTGTAGTGATGATAATTGTAGGTCAACAACACCCGGCCTCCACACCATCGCTAGGGCTCACTCCTAGGTGTAAAGAGTCTTGTCCGGGCAGATATATGGTAAAGCTCATAGCTCTGGAGAAGATGTGCTGCTCCAATTTACTATAGCATTACACAATCATTGTCAGAGTGAGGATGGCTTCACTTCCAGCAGACCAATAAGCATGATGGTAATCATGGAATTAGTGTGTGACACGCTTAGTGTATGTGGTGCCACCTGCTGTGGGATTTTTGGAATTGCTGCCATGTCCAGGGTGGTGTTAATTCCAATAGGTGCACTTGTGCCGCTCAGCCCACATTCACAGAAATACAAGAAGCATGTTTGGGCACGATTAGGTCTTTAATGAATAGCACATACATTTATATTGATTTTATTGTGAGCCCTTTCACACGTAGTTGTAAATGAGGGTGAAAGGGGATGTAAAGGCAAAAAAAATAAAATCCTATTTTTACTTTCTTTAATGAAAAAGAAATCTATCTCCAATATACTTTAATTAAAAAATGTGTACTGCTTTTATAAGAAACCTGACAGCTGCAGATAGGAAACTTCAGACGGTCCCTAACTGCTTTGCATGGAAAAGGTCATACGGCAGGGGGGAGGGACTTCCCAGAACTTGAGCAGCTTTGTTTGTTTCCCTGTAGAACAGTTGGCAGATTCATATCTGCAGCAGTCAGAGCAAGTAAACGAAGGGGGAATTTCACTGCATACAGTCAGATTTCTTATAAAAACTGTACAGATTATTAATTGAAGTATATTGGGGATAGGTTTTTTTTCAGTTAATAAAATAAAAATTGTCTTTTATTGTTGCCTTAAAGCTGGCCATAGATGTTGAGATTTTTAAAAGATCAGATCCTGAGCATGAGACCACAATCTTCTCGGAATGATCGTACGATCGTATGAATTGAACATCAACTAAAAAGACCAATTTGGCAGGAAAACAAAGGGGAGCTGCCTGCTTGGCCCTGCAAACATAGATAGATTGCACTGGGAGATTTTTTGACCTGGCCGATCAATTTCCTGACAGATGTCGGCCGAAAAATGGTAAGATGTACGATCGTTCGAATCCCACTAACCGCACGATAATTTCGAAGGATTGGTCGGACTTCCCTAAAATCGGTCGCTCGGCAAGAAGAATCGTCGCGTCTATGGGGAGCTTTACATCCTCTTTAATGTTTCCAACTCCAGCTGCTGGATAAACTTGGATTCAGTTTGGAGGATTATTTTGCTGCAGCCACTGGGTCTGCAGTTGGAGAAAGTTTGTATTAAACAATATAAAAACTATAAAATCCACATTAGATCACATGACAACACAGGACCCAGTGCAGTCTGTATATTCTGATTATTAATCAGTCTTGCTGTATCGGTTTCTGGCAAGTATTATTTGACTTGTGTTTTTTTGATAATTTATGACGAGCCCTAAGCAGCCCAGACCACACTGAGCATGTGCACAGTCTTGATCTTGCAAAGATGTTGAACAAAGTTACAAGATGGTGACCCCCTGTGGCCAACTTTGAAAACATAAATCATTTGTTTAATTAGACTTCTAGCACAGTCCATTCATGTTTATGTTGATTATACAAAATAGAGCATTTCAAGCATTATTCTATTTTAGACTTTAGTTTCCCTTTAAAGTCCTTTGGGAACAAGTAAAAAATGTAATTCTCTCCTGCCATTCTGCAACATTCTTGCTATTTATCTGTTAATGGTTATTGGATTGGTTAGACTGAGAGATGGCATACTGTATGGGTGCTTCTTAGGTTACAGGGAGAGCTGGCATACGGTGTGGGTGCTTCTTAGGTTAGACTGAGAGCTGGCATACTGTATGGGTGGTTTTTAGGTTAGACTGAGAGCTGGCATACTGTATGGGTGGTTTTTAGGTTAGACTGAGAGCTGGGTGGTGCTTCTTAGTTTAGACAGAGCGATGTCATACTGTATGGGGCTTCTTAGGTTAGACTGAGAGCTGAAATACTATATGGGTGCTTCTAGCAGCTGGTCATAATGCTCATAAATGCAAATGGAATCACAAAAAGTTCATGCCAATTGACTTACTGATGCCCTTACATCTATTTAACAGTCATCTAAAATAACTACGGATAGTACATTCAGTTTAGCCATGTACATCACAAACAAACTACAGTTTCAATAAATAAGAATCGGCAGATCATGGGAGCCCCATGTTTCTGTAGTAAGTGAACAGCTTTCCTTGTGGCTCCATTTCTCTAAATATGCCCTAATAGCCCCAGTAACTCTTCTTTTCTGCTAATTCACTGCACATTTTCTGGGCTGGTGTCTCTTACTTGACCCACTCACAATATACTGTATATATTGAATATAAAAGTCAGGATACAGGGCTAATTAGTAATTATTTCAAACTCAGAAACCAGTGCAATTAGCATCAAAAATCAGCCCTGTAGCATCAACTTGATAACAGACAAACCTGACACTCCTAACAAAATCCAAGATGGAGAGCTCCTGTGCACAACTTTAAAGACCTGGATCATTAATGTTATATAGATGTGAACCTTTAAGTTGGCACAGTAAGTTCAATATATAAAATGCACAATTTCTAGCATTATTTGTTTTTATAGTTTAGCTCTCCTTTAAATTCTGCCCTTAATGTAAATAAACCCTGTCTCTGCTGTTAGCACTGAGCTGTTTCTGATATTTTCCTCTCCGTCATTCCTCAGTGCTGAAATCACTGTCGCTGCATTTATTGATTTTACTCTCTAAACCATATACAAAATCATTTATTGAAGGCTGAGCCAAGTACTAATCCTGGTGCTACTGAAAATCACAATTTTAGTTCAGTGCCAATATGTTAATTTCCAAGGAAACCTCTGTCATTGCTCCAGTTTCCCCATCTCTCATGATCTATTTTATGCACCAATCGGTAAGGCGGATCAGTGCCAAAAGCTTCAGCAAAACATCTATCCTGCATTGCCTGATCCGTGTTCTGAATTGCTTTCTTAAAGGGATACTGTCATGGGAAAAAATTTTTTTTTCAAAATGAATCAGTTAATAGTGCTGCTTCAGCAGAATTCTGCACTGAAATCCATTTCGCTAACAGATTTTTTTATATTCAATTTTGAAATCTGACATGAGGCTAGACATTTTGTCAATTTCCCAGCTGCCCCAAGTCATGTGACTTGTGCTCTGATAAACTTCAATCACTCTTTACTGCTGTACTGCAAGTTGGAGTGATTTCACCCCCTCCCTTTTCCCCCCCAGCTGCCAAACAAAAGAACAATTGGAAGGTAAACAGATAACAGCTCCCTAAGGGTAGGGACACACTGGGCGATTTGGGGAGATTTAGTCGCCTGGCGACTAATCGCAGCGACTTTTCTCCCCGAATGCCTCCCCTCACTCTGTGCCTGGATAAAATGAAAAGTCGCCGGCGCTAATCACACACGGCGATTCGTTTTCCGAAATCGCCCGAAGTTGCCTCACGAGGAAACTTCGGGCGACTTCGGAAAACAAATCGCCGCGTGTGATTAGCGCAGGCGATTTTTCATTTTATCCAGGCGCAGAGTGAGGGGAGGCATTCGGGGAAGATTGGTCGTGGAAAGTCGCGGCGATTAGTCGCCAGGCGACTAAATCTCCCCAAATCGCCCAGTGTGTCCCTACCCTTACACAAGATAACAGCTGCCTGGTAGATTTAAGAACAACACTCAATAGTAAAAACCCATGTCCCACTGAGACACATTCAGTTACATTGAGAAGGAAAAACAGCAGCCTGCCAGAAAGCATTTCTCTCCTAAAGTGCAGGCACAAGTCACATGACCAGGGGCAGCTGGGAAATTGACAATATGTCTAGCCCCATGTCAGATTTCAAAATTGAATATAAAAAAATCTGTTTGCTCTTTTGAGAAATGGGTTTCAGTGCAGAATTCTGCTGGAGTAGCACTATTAACTGATGTGTTTTGAAAAAAACATGTTTTCCGATGACAGTATCCCTTTAAAGAGGTGTAGGGAATATATTATTCCACATTCCTGAATAGCATCTTATCGGATCTCTAAACAGATGAGTCCTGTTGTCTGTGTCACTCATACTGATCCATAATTTCCTTTCCCTCGTCTTTTTACTTGTTATATATTTGTAGCGCATCTGTTTTATTGCTCGCTTCTAGATCGCACTGATAAAAGAAGTGACAATCATTGGAGCATTCGATCTAACGGACCTTTTAGTAGCCAAGAGGGTCTTTGTTGCAGAGACATGGTCATGTTTGATCACCTCTGTCAAGCAACTATCCAGCAGCTGATACCCTGTAACTGTATTTTATTAAGCCCAGAGTTCTGCTCCACTTTACTGAATTGTCAGGACTTCAGTGTCCCTATTAGAAATCATATACAATGGAAACATTTGGCAAATTTTGAGAAAATTAACATTTAACATTTTTGGCTACTGGTTTATGCTAATTTGTAAAGTGAAGCCAACTCTCTTCCAGCCAGCGACGCCCAAGAATTATTACCCCAATGCCTGAACCCACCACTGGGTCCTCACATTTCCACTCGCCCTACAAACTTGATGAGCTCGTCAGGCCACTAATTCCAAGCAACACCCCACGGCTCTTCCTCTACCTCATTGATCACTCCCCCTCCAACTGTGTCTTCCCCAGCCTTTGTGCCAGAAGCACTTGCCTTTCTTGCTCACCCGCAGTTCCCAACCTGCTTACAGATCTCAAAAATGCCTTGCATGCTTCTTCAACGGTCTGGTAAAGGAGAAGGAAAGGCCTATTTACTCTGTTAAAGGGATACTGTCAAGGGAAAAAAAAAATTTCAAAATGAATCAGTTAACAGTGCTGCTCCAGCAGAATTCTCCACAGAAATCCATTTCTCAAAAGAGCAAACAGATTTTTTTATATTCAATTTTGAAATCTGACATGGGGCTAGACATATTGTCAATTTCCCAGCTGCCCCAAGTCATGTGACTTGTGCTCTGATAAACTTCAATCATTCTTTACTCCTGTACTGCAAGTTGGAGTGATATCACCCCCTCCCTTTTCCCCCTCAGCAGCCAAACAAAAGAACAATGGGAAGGTAACCAGATAGCAGCTCCCTAACACAAGATAACAGCTGCCTGGTAGATTTCAATAGTAAAAACCCATGTCACACTGAGACACATTCAGTTACATTGAGAAGGAAAAACAGCAGCCTGCCAGAAAGCATTTCTCTCCTAAAGTGCAGGCACAAGTCACATGACCAGGGGCAGCTGGGAAATTGACAAAATGTCTAGCCACATGTCAGATTTGATAATTGAATATAAAAAAAATCTGTTTGCTCTTTTGAAAAAATGGATTTCAGTGCAGAATTCTGCTGGAGCAGCACTATTAACTGATGCATTTTGAAAAAAACATGTTTTCCCACGACAGTATCCCTTTAAGCACCCCAAGTGATTATATTTACTTTCACCACGGATAGATCGGCTCCTTCTTCTTCTTTCTTCAAATTTGCCGGGGTAGACGCATGCGCAGTAAAACGAAATACAGGGGCACTCCACCAATGAGGCGAGTTGAGACACTCGCCTCAGGCGGCAGCGATCCCCTGGTTGCCAGGGGAGACAAAAATGCCGCTCCTGGTAACTAAGAGCCGAATTTCCAGTTTTCAACCCGCAAATTCAGCTCTTCTAGTGCAGAGAGCGCAATTGCGCTTTCTGCACTAAGCGACGTGGACCCTCTCCGGTGCTGTAAAGGTTAGTGCCATGGGCAGGGGGCGGCAAAAGAAGACCACCTCAGGCGGCATAGTGGCAAGAATCGCCCCTGACTAAATAACTGACTTCATTAAAGTTCGGTTTTTCACTCTACTGCACATGAACAGCAGCGAGAAGAAAGAAGAAGGAAGATGATCACTTTGTGGTGCTCACTGGAATAACCCCAGGCTGGTGCAGTTTTCTGCTGATAGGAGCACCGGCCCAGGATGTAAAGGTAAGTACATGCGATCACTTGGGGGTGCCTAACTTTTGCCACCCCAAGTATAAAAGGACTTTACTTCTCCTTTAAACTGCAGACTTCTGCCACATGGTTTCAAAGCTCAGGACAAGCCGTGCACAGAATAGAGAGGGACATAGAAACACAGTTTACAATAGCAAATACTGTATGTACAAATATCTCCAACACCTTTCAACACATTTTCTTTCATTACACAACAAAACTGGTTGGAATTTTCCTTTTAGTATAAACATACAGACTCCACCAGGCTCTTTTTTTTGACTCCTCTGAAAAGCGGACAAATAAAGATTTCTAGGACTTGCAGGTAAATGATATGTCAAGACTCAGGGGGTTATTTGTCAAGGTCCCAATATCCGAACCTCGAATAATTTGGGGTTTTTGGAGGAAAAAGAAAAACAATTAATTTTTCGAGATTTATTAAAATCCGATGGTCTAAAAACTCAGAATCCGAAACCCTGGCATCGAAAAGCTCTCGAGGTCCTGTATAAGTCAATGGGGAAGGTCCCAGTGTCTGCGCTGATATCTGATGGGTTTCTGCTTTTTTTCCGTAGTTTTCTACGTTTTTTGCGCAGAAACCACAAACAATTCTGAGTTTTCAGAGGAAAGCTCCGAAGTTTGGCTGACCCTATTTTTTCTGGCTTCTTTCTTCATAAATAAGGTCCATTCGGGCAACTGGAGTTGCTCGGATTTCTAACTTAGAAATACCGGGATAAATTCGGACCTTGATAAATAACCTCCTCAGTGTCTGACTGGCCCAAAGGGATACCAGGAAAACTCCCGATGGACCCAGGTGTCAGTGGTCCTCATGCTTCTAAACATCTGGTTTATTTCATGGCCATTCCCTATTTCTATGAGAACAAAGGGGCTGTCCGTTTTGAGCAGGGCAGTCCCGCTTTTGACAGCTCAGCCCACAGTCCCGGCTGAAATGTCCTGACTTTCTCTTTGATCTCCTGCACTGAACAGCCAGAAAAAAAAGATACAAAGTTTCTAACTTAACTTAACTTTGGTAGAAAGTCCAGAACAGCCACCAGGTGCACAAAGATACTTTTGTAACAATATTGAGATAAGCAAATAAGTAATTGTAACAATTAAGATAAAAATGTCTCTTGGGACAAGTTAGACTCACAGCTTCACCAATTCACCTTCATTAGCAAAACTAATAACTGAAAAAAAAACGAAATGTGTTCAGACTTTCATAACCTGCTAAATTTTGTAAAATGAACATGGTAGTTAGGGGGTGTGTCCACAAAAATGGGTGTGGTACAACTTTTTTTGTTCCTCTTTCTATTTCCAAAATGTTGGGAGGTATGTATAATATGTAAAGAAAAGAGACTAGGAGAATAGAGGTTGAGTGAGGAGAAGATACATAGTACTGAGAGTGGGCCCCTGGTCTATGTTTTTTGGTGGGTCCCTGGTCTAAGTTTTTTGGTGGGCCCCTGGTTTAAGGTTTTTTGGTGGGCTTCTGGTCTAAGTTTTTTGGTGGGCCCCTGATTTAAGGTTTTTTGGTGTGCCCCTGGTTTAAGGTTTTGTGGTAGGCCCCTGGTTTAAGGTTTTTTGGTGGGCCCCTGGTTTAAGGTTTTTTTATGGGCCCCTGGTTTCAGGTTTTTGGTGTGCCCCTTGTCTAAGTTTTTTGGTGGGCCCCTGGTTTAAGGTTTTTTGATGGGCCCCTGGTTTAAGGTTTTTTTGGTGGGCCTCTGGTCTAAGGTTTTTTGGTGGGCCCCTGATTTAAGGTTTTTTGGTGGGCCCCTGGTGTCCCAGTCCAACACTGGACCTCAATCATACAGTACAAAGCTGTACCTATTCCAGCCTACAATTTGTGCTTCTTCGGTCTACCCCTAGTTCCAGCCTTGATACATTATTATATTTGTTTATCTATATCATCTGTCCTTCTAATCATCTTCTTGATCAGATCTGTCTTCTGTCCTCCTACTGCTGCTTTCTACTATTGTGTCTTCCCTTCCACTGTTAGCTCTGCTAGTCCTTCACTTAACCCTGTTAAGAGCTACTGTAGGTTACAACAACTATATCTAGAAACTCCTCTCTCAACCAATAAATAATATTGTGTTTATTGCATCAAAAGAAACAAATGGAGCTGAGAGACAAGTCTGCACAATACCCTATTGTATTCATATTGCCACCTGCTTACAACCTTGATCCCTCTACTTCCCTATGTTAGTCTGCATCGCTGCTAATGTATTTCAGTATATACACATTTTGGATTTTACTTAAAGGAATTCCGTCATGAGAAAACACATTGCTTTTTTACAAAATGCATAAGATAACAGTATATAGTCAATAAGCAGATAATGGTACCGTGACTTCTAAAAACAAAGACTTGGATACTAAGGCAGAGGTTATTGTCACCACAAATACATTAAATACAGTGAGAGGCCGTGGGAACTTTAGCCCAAAAAACATTTTAAAGGGGATCTATTGTAAAAAAGAGAATATCATATAAGCTTCATCTCATTGAAATAAGACACTTTAACTATTTGCCAAAATATATATCCCCTCCATAAAAGTTCAAGTTTATTCAATGAACATATTAAAAAATAGTACATACTGACCCCATAAAAACCAACCTTACACATTTTGTACCCTCCGGTACTTAAAGGATGAGTAAACCTTTAAAACGAGTAAATGTAAAATTGATGATGGGGCTATTCTAAGATATTTTGCTATGTACATTAATTATTTATTTTGTTTTTTATTCCAAGATATTAAGGGATAGATGTACTGTTAATATGAATAAACTTAGCTACAACAGCGCCACCTGCTGGTCATTTTCCCACCAGTCTGACCACCAAGTAGTCAAGGAAGTTGTCAGGAGAAAGAAAGAGGCTGCTCTGATGTTCTTCTGCTTAGGAAAGATTTGAGAAAGGTTTCTAATTTTTTTCCTAAGCAGAAGAACATCAGAGCAGCCTCTTTCTTTCTCCTGACAACTTCCTTGACTACTTGCTGGTCAGACTGGTCAGAAACTGATCAGCAGGTGGCGCTGTTGTAACAAAATTCATTCATATTAACAGGACATGTATCCTTTAATATCTTGGAATAAAAACAAAATAAATAATGAATGTATATTACAAAAGTGCTTAGAATAGCCCCCTCATTAATTTTACATTCACTTGTTTGAAAGATTTACTTATGCTTTAATCATAGGTGTTTATATTTTTGGTGAATAGTTATTTAACTGTGCCCTGGGATCTGGGGCCCTTCCAAAAAAACAGGTTACATGATGCCAGCTCATGTGCTCCACCTTTTCTGCTTGAATGAAATAATTCTGCTGATCTGTATCTGATTCCTGCTGTAAGTGATTGGGCCTGGAATGTTAAATATTATTAGAGAAGTGGTCAAAAAAGTTAAAAAACAAGAAAACTGTAATGTGCTTCTCTATTGGGGGCTGGAACTAGGGAATATGCAGAAGAGGCACATGGCAAGAGCCCAGTGGTGGAAGGTCATTAGTCAGTAGCTCTTGTGTCACCTATAACTTTTCCAGTTCAACTATGGCTCTCGCACACCCTTAGTAAATTAAAGTAACGACACCTGGTGCACGAAGGTAGAGGATTGGGCGCCTCACAAACAGTCTAGCAGAAAGATTCCCAAGGCACACAGCATAATTGCAAGCAAGTTGCCTTGCGTGTTTATTGCGAAGTGCAACGTTTCGGGGTCACGCCCCTTTCTCAAGCATGCTTGAGAAAGGGGCGTGACCCCGAAACGTTGGGAACCTATAAATTTTCCCCCACTGTCCGCACATCATTTTACCTTCTGCCCCATCAGCGACAAACACACGGGTGCAAGGAGGGTGGCCATGTTGGTCTATTTTCCCATATATTTCCAATCTCAATGTCTATTATTATAGATTTGTTCTTGAATAGGTTAGCTCCATAATTACAGAAACAATTTAGTTCTATAATGTCCATAATGATCCACGTGCCTCTTCCACCTACTCCTAATTCTGGCCCTTGTTCCTGGTGCAAGTGTTGATTACAAGCTGGGTCTGATCAAGTGAAATAATTAGCACAACACATAACCGGCATCAGTGCCCTGTAATTTTGGTGGTAATTTATGGCACAGATACAAGGAGAGTCTTGGTGCTACAGTCTAACCAAATTCTGGCCATAGACTATCCATAGTCCACTATCCAGGGGGCCCAGAGGAGCTTGCACTCAGATACATAGTTATCAGAAGTCATTTTACCCGGATGTATGTTTTTGGAGGGTGGGAGGAAGCCAAAGTACCCAGAGAAAAACCATAAACTGCTTGCATATCCAGAATGCTCAGGACCTGGGTTTTTCTGGACAACAGATCTTTCTGTAATTTGTATCTACTAGAAAATCATGTAAACATTAAATAAACCCAATAGGCTGGTTTTGCTTCCAATAAGGATTAATTATATCTTAGTTGGGATCAAGTACAAGTTACTGTTTTATTATTACAGAGAAAAAGGAAATCGTTTAAAAAAATGTGGATTATTTGGATAAAATGGAGTCTATGGGAGACGACTTTACGTAATTTGGAGCTTTCTGGAAAGCAGGATTCCAGATAATGGGTCCCATACCTGTAATAAGCTGACTGGAATGAACCTTGAACCCAGCACTGCTAGGCAGCAGTAATGACAACAGCCTGGCGAGGCATTTTCAGGCGACTGTTGAAAAGCGCATCGCCTCGTGTGGTTAGCACAGGCGTTTTTACATAGGCGCCCATACAAAACTGTCGCCTGCGCCGGTCGCGGCGACTGGCGCGGTGCTTTGTCGCCGCGACCGCAAACGCAGGGCTATCTCCCCGTGTGGACTAGCCCTAATAGGTGATACATTTCCTTAAAGCATCCAGCAAATAGTATGGAAGCAAGCTCAAGTAGCCACATTTCTGCACTGCACCCTTATGCCATTTGTTTTAGTGCGGCTGTCCCTTTAATTAAAGATCCAAACGTCCAAGGCAAATAACAATGATGATTTTACAGCCAAGCAAGAGCCAGTGAATTTGCTCCAATAAATATAAAATCTCTGCTCATACAGAGTCAAGTGTTCCTGTCATGCATTAGTCATGTTGCATTATTCTGCTCGTCTGCCGCTGAGAATCCTATCCATATTTATTATATTATATTTATTATATAACCAACCAGATTTCTGTTAACCTGTGAAAGGCCGTGAGCCGAGCTGCTCATTTAGGTCTCATTTAGCAGTTAAATAGGGTCATTTAGTATATTATCTGTACTTGCGTTACTTATTCATCTCAATAGGAGCCTTATTTCTGTTGCACTCAATGAGATGTGTAAGGCAAATATCATTTACATACGGTAGAAATATCAGGTTTACGCTATTTAAATATTTTTTCAACTGCATAACCTAAAGGAACAGGCAACTTTTTGGGTATAGGGTTCCAGAGCTGCGCAGTTGCCTTTACACTGTACTCTTTAAATGAATATTATTAAATTAATAATTACCTGTTTATAAATACATTGATAAATACATTAATAAATACATTAAAAAAATAAAATCTTCCATTGGCTTTGTATTCGCTGACTTCTGTAAGTGCTGACACTGCTTGTAGCTTCAGCCATACAGTAAGTTTTAGTTGTAGAGTCAGGGAGGCTGAAGTTGAAGGACAGTTGTAGTACAATGACTATTTGGTCTGCGAGATAATTCCGGAAGCCCTGCTTTATGGCTCTCACAATCGAGCGTTTTCAGCTGCGCTCCAGTTTCATGAGTTCAGCCACAGCAAATCGCAGGAGTAGACGCACTGAATTCTTTTCAATGGGGCTGTTCTCACAAAGACGCATGTAAGCGCCGAACGTAGGAAAAATGCAACATGCGGCGTCCCAATCACATTGAGGGGCACATTTACTTAGCTCGAGTGAAGGAATAGAATAAAAAATACTTTGAATTTCGAAGTATTTTTTTGGCTTCTTCAACCATTGAATTGGCTACTTCGACCTTCGACTACGACTTCGAACCAAACTATTCAAACTAAAAATCGTTAGACTATTCGACCATTCGATAGTCGAAGTACTGTCTCTTTAAAAAAAACTTCGACCCCCTACTTCGCCACCTAAAACCTACCGAACATCAATGTTAGCCTATGGGGAAGGTCCCCATAGGCTTTCTAGCCAATTTGTGATCGAAGGAAAATCGTTCGATCGATGGATTGAAATCGTTCGATTCGAATCGATCTCTAAATCCTTCGACTTCGATATTCGAAGTCGAAGGATTTAACTTCGACAGTCGAATATCGAAGGTTAATTAACCCTCCATATTCGACCCTAAGTAAATGTGCCCCTGAAAGTACAGCTCCATTGAAAAGAATTCAGTGCGTCTACTCCTGCGCTCCCCTGTGGCTGAACGAATGAAACCGGAACGCAGGGGTGTGCAGCTAAAAACGATTGTCTGTAAGAGCCCCAGTGTCGGACTGGGATGCCAGGGGCCCACCAAAAAACCTTAGACTGTGGGGCCACCTTAGACCATGGACTCACTTTCCAAACTATTATTCCTACTCTTCTCACTCAACCTCTTTATGATCCTAGTCTTTTATCTCTACTTAATATATTCTTCCATAATTAAGCATTTGTTTCCCATAAAGAAATAGGGAATGACTATGAAATAGGCCAAATTTTTAGAAGCAAGTAGCTCACTGACACCTGGGCCCACCGGGAGTTTTCTTGGTATCCCTGTGGGCCGGTCCAACACTGAAGAGCCATAAAGGTCACTTAGTGAGATAAACATATTTATTTTTGAAAATGGCTGAATGACTAATGCACAAAGGCATAACTACCATACGGCAGACCCCATAACTACAGGGGGGCTCAGGGGAAACACAGACCATGGGATTTGATGTATAGTAATTGCCCCTTCCTGGGCAACACTCCCAGGTTAACATTACTGCCCATCACAATGAGCAAGAAGATTTTAAAGGTGCACCACTGCTGATACATACATTTTTCCCTATATATGTGACCTTATGATATGAGGTAATGGAGGCCGGGAGCAATAGTTGGACCTCCTAGGTGGACTTGCAAGGTATACGTCTGACAACTCCCATTCGAGTATCGTATGAGTGTGGTTAGTTGGAAGCAATTGGTGGTGGAATAAGCAATATCTCAGGTATTCACTGGTTTCGAACCAGGGACCTGTTATATACAGGTCTGTTATATACTGGCTGATGTTCCCCCTGCTTGAGTCACTGGAGGCAATGCGGCATCATCTGAACCTAACAGAATGTCTGTGACTCCTTTTTGCTGTCGATACTCCCTGGTCACTGCCCACATTCCAGCTGCAGACAATTGGCCATTAATAGCGATGAGTGAATTTTTTGGGCAGCCGTGGATTCGCAGTGAAATTCCACATTTAGCCACCTGCAAATTTTTCCATGAAACTCCGTCAAAAATTGGCAGAGACAAAAAAGTTGCAGAGACCAGAAGGTCGCCATAAGAAAAAAAGCCCATTGACTTTAATGCATTTGGACAAAAAAGTCGCCACAAGAAAAAACTCCCATTGACTTAATGCATTTGAAGCGTGAAATATTGTCACTCAATGTGTTTCACTCAATGTGTTTCACTCAATGTGTTTCACTCAATGTGTTTCACTCAATGTGTTTCGCAAAAAAAAGTTTTTGGCTGAAACTGGGCAGCTTTGCTCAGCACTACTCATTAAAGGGCTATTTATGCCTGCTCCCCCAAATCCCTGGTGCTGGATCATTGGCCAATCAGTCTACTCCAAGCCTTGTGATCCTGTGACCCTGTTCCTGTAAGTCCTTTTCCTTCCCTGTCCTTGTTCCCCATTATCTGACTCTGTATGGCTTCTGCCTGTCCCCACCTTCGGCCTGTTTCCTGGATTACTTTATCTTTGTTTTTTCTGTCTGTCCCAGAAATTTCATTTTTATTTAACAAATATCACTAGAACCTGCAGTTCTTGTAAGTGGTGAGCTACTCAGCACATAGGCTCCGTACAAGCCAACATTTATTCCTAACACCAGGGGACTACTGTACTAGGCACAGTCCTGGAAGAGTAAGTTAGACTTGGTAGTAATTAAACTAGTACTTTAGCCTTAAAGGGGCGGTTCACCATTAACTTAAATTTTAGTACGTTGTAGATTGACCAATTCTGAGCAACTTTTCAGTTTTTGGATTATTTGCCTTTTTCTTCTGACTCTTTCCAGCGCTGAAATAAAAAAAAACAAATGCTCTGTAAGGCTACAACTTTATTGTTATTTTTAGCTTTTATTGCCTATCTTTCTATTCAGGCCTCTCCTATTCATATTCCAGTCTCTTATTCAAATCTATGCATGGTTGCTAGGGTAACTAGGACAATAGCAACCAGATTGCTGAAACTGGAGAGCTGCCAAACAAAAAGAGAAATAAATCAAAAATCACAACTAAAAATAAATGAAAACCGATTGCAAATGTCTCAGGATATCCCTCTCTACATCATACTAAAAGTTAACTCAAAGGCGAAGAACCCCTTTAACGTAAACAATAGGGTCCATTATCATCTGTGTAATGCCAAATGAAACGTGTTCCATATAGGAGGACTTTGATGTCTCCACCTGAAGACCAGCAAACTTGTATCACCGCATTCAGCTTCTTTTCTCCTACTTTCTCCATTGCATTATTCCCTCTACCCCCTACAATCATTTTGCAACAGTCCTTGTAGCTCTTAAAGGATAAGTAAACCTTGAAAATAAGTGAATGTAAAATTGATGAGGGGACTATTATAGGCACTTTTGCAATGTACATTCATTATTTGTTTATTTTTCATTCCAAGATATTAAGGGATACATGTACTGTTAACATCAATGAAATTTGTTACAACAGCGCCACCTGCTGGTCATTTCCTGACCAGTCTGACCACCAAGTAGTCAAGGAAGAAATTGTCAGGAGAAAGAAAGAGGCTGCTCTGATGTTCTTCTGCTAAGGAAAAAAAATAGAAACATTTCTCACATCTTTCCTAAGCAGAAGAACATCAGAGCAGCCTCTTTCTTTCTCCTGACAACTTCCTTGACTACTTGGTGGTCAGACTGGTGGGAAACTGACCAGCTGTTGTAACAAAATTCATTAATAATAACAGTACATGTTTCCTTTAATATCTTGGAATTAAAAATAAATAAATAATGAATATACATTACAAAAGTACTTAAAATATCACCCTCATCAATTTTACATTCACTTATTTTTTAGGTTTACTTGTCCTTTAAGAATTCATTCATTTATAAGTTTTCAAGACTTTGGATGGTAATAGCCGTATCATTTCTTATCCAGCTTTTAATGCCTCGGTGCCACAGATCAGTATTGTCACTTTTTCAATTGATTTTTTCCAATGCAAGGAAATAAAACGTGTACTGTGTTCCAATACAAACAGTATACCTGTAGATATAATGCCTTGCTCCCAAAAGATATTCCAGGTTTAATTTTAATTTCCATGTACAAATAATCTGTGACTTGTGCCCATGTTTTATAGTGACCCAGTAAATTGCTCTGGTTCCAGACAAGAAATAATTCTACTCCCAGCTTTCCAACCGCTTCTTCTAAAGGATTAAAGAATTGTCGCGGGAAGAGGTGCTACTGTGAATTCTATATTAGATATAGATCCGAAGTGAATGGATTTAGAAGGCACCTTATACGTGTGAGTCTTTGGCATCAGATAAAAGGAACATGAAACGACTGGATCAGAAAGCCAAGGAGCTTATGAATGCCGGTGTCCTCTGGAAAACGAGCTCATCGCTGAATCCAAATGGGAAGAGGCTCACAGAAAAAGCAAATTGTATTTTTTGTCCCTCAAAAGGAAGCCACATATCTGCCGAAATAATTTCACTTTCCATTATGGTTCCACAAAATAAGAACCAGTCTATTTTCAATGATCAGGGTACATAACTGACTGCTACCATAAAGGATATAATGTTCCCCCAAAGTTTTGTGGTTTAATCTGTTTGTTGAATGAATTATTGAGAAGCTACTTTAGGGTCTGTAGTCTGAAAGCATCATAAGGGGCAGTCGGTATGGGCTTCATGTTACAGAGACTAAGCTCCAGTTTATGGTTTAGGGGCAAGAAGTACATTACATGGGGCACATATGTAATAACAGCACTTATAACCCACTTGATCAATGGACCTGTTCTAGTTTAAACAGGAGTATTTCCAGGATCTATAAATATCACTTTAAATAAAAACCCTTAATATTTGATTCGAGTAAAGCAAAGATAATTCTGTAATTCTCTACAGGAAGGAATTAGCCACAACTTGTTACAGATATATGTGTGTGTGGGGTGTCCAGTGCCCACTGGGGCTGCCAACTCAGGGCCCCCCACCAAGTCATGGTCCTCCTTGCCCCAATCTCAGGCTCTTGTTACCCCATGGCTACATAGTTACATAGTTACATAGTTACATAGTTAAATCGGGTTGAAAAAAGTCAAAGTCCACCAAGTCCAACCCCTCCAAATGAAAACCCAGCCCCATACACACACCCCTCTCTACTTTCCCATAAATTCTATATACCCATACCTATATTAACTATAGAGTTTGGGGGCAAATTTACTAAAGGGCGAAGTGACTAATGCAGGCGAACATTCACCAGCATAACGTCATTTCGTAACTTCGCTGATTTACTGTTGGTCGCTAGCGAAGGACTAGCGGTACTTCGCTCCCTAACGCCTGGCGAATTTGCGCTCTGGTGAATGGACGTAAATACACAAATTCACTAAGATGCGGATTTTACTGAACGTTACCTCTTGCGCCAGACTTGCCTTCACCACCTCAGACCAGGCCAAGTGCAATAGAGTAGATGGGACTTTCTTAAAAAATAGTTGAAAGTCCCAAAAAACGCTGGCGTCTTTTCCTTTTTTCAGGGTGATAGACTGCAAAAGAGCATAATTTTTTTCTGGGTTAACTGGCTTCCCCCCTACATTTCCTAACATATCGCACATAAACTATACACTGGGCTCATATAACAACTGTAGGGCAATATAACACCTCTGTTTTATTTTATTAAGGTTTCCCAGGCTTGTGTAATGTAATGTATTGGCTGCAACATATACGTCCATTCAACTTTAACTTCCCATCATATACAAATTAGCCAACGCTGGCGCAACTTCGATTTACTTGGCACAGTAATGCTAGCGCAACTTCGCCAGCGTTCGGCACCCTGGACGCAACTATGGATTTCAGTGAATTAGCGTTGTCCTGGCGAATCTACGTCTGACGAAGTGTTGTGCTGCGAGTGAAGCAGTCACTGGTGAAGCTGTTGCACCAATTGAAACAGAGTATTTAGCCCAAACCCAGAGCCAAAACTCCAGCAATTGGAGAAGCAATGTCAGAGTCGGTTGGGATAAGTAATACAGGCTGCAAAAGGACCAGGGATTAGATTAAGGAATCGTGAATAATGCTTTTAAATTGGCATTGACATGTTCCTGTACAAAGCTGGAATGCATCACTATTATCTCTCTAAATTGTACATTATGTATTGTGTGTATTTTTATGTCATCTGAATTTTTGGGAAGAATATTTGAAAAATGTATGATATCTACAGATTTCTAAAAACAAGGATGTAGTTTAGCTCTTTATTTAAGTGAACAAAACAAAAAGTTGCAATATACCAGGGGTTCCTAATTTATGGGGTGAGACCCAAAGCTGTTGGTGAATAAATAAAATTGTGAATAATAGGTTTTAACATTCTGCAACATAATTTCATACCTCCCAACATTTTATAAATAAAAAGATGGACAAAAAAGTTTGCCCTGCACAGTTTGGCAAATTTTTGACCATGCCCATTTATGAGACCACACCCCCTAATTACCATGTTGATTTCACAAAATTTGGCAGGTTATGAAAGTTTGAACATATTTCTGTGTTTTTTTTCCAGTTATTGCAGTTTTGCTAGTGAAGGTGAATTGCCCTTTAAGCTGTGAGTCTGACTTCTCCCAAGGGACCTGTTATCTTATATTGTTACAATTACTTATTTGCTTATCTCAAAATTGTTACAAAAGTATCTTATCTGCAACTGTGACTGTTCTGGGCTCTCTGCCGAAAGCCAATTAAGTTAGAAACTTTGTTTCTTTCTCTGGCTGTTCAGTGCAGAGAAAAACGTGACTTTCCAGTACAAACGAGGGACTGTGGGTTGAGCTGTCAAAAGAGGGACTGTCCCTCTATAAACGGGACAGTTGTGAGGTATATAATTTGGGCCCCTGAAACAAAAAACAAAGATTAAGAACCATTGTATATATTGTATATATTATTTATATCCTGAAATCCCACAACATTTGTAGAGCTGGGTATGGAAATGTCACAAAATGAAGATGTAGTCGGACGGATCAGGTAAATAAATGTGTGAGATGAATTCCAGTGAGCCGGTTGCTGGGAGGAAAATGCTAATGAATTGATTGTTATTTATCTGTTTGTAGTAAATAAAGACGTGTGTGAGCGAGGCATCTTACAATAGCCCAGAGATGGAAATTCCCTGTAAATATTACAGCTCTAGGGCTGGGTCTGTAAATGTCACAATAGGAAAAGGCAGTGTGTTCCTGGGAGATGTAGAACAGGAATGTGTGTTCGGAAATGAATTCCAGTGAGAGGCAAATGCTAAGCAGAAAAAAGATTAATGGAAGGGAACATTTAGTTATTCACTTATCTGTGTGTATTAATGTGGCAGCAGCGAGGAGTGATTGTAAATCGAATCCTTTATAAAGAAATAATACGGTTTGTGTTTCCCGTCTGATTTACACTCTATTTAAAGACATATCCTGACAGTTAGCCCTGCCTTTGCCGCTATAAGAGCTTTTAGTATCAAAGTTGGGCGAGCGGGGGATTGACTGGGTGGGTTGCCCGACTGCTGTCAGGGTTGTTTAGTGGCCAGGGAAGGGGGTTCAATCAGAGCCTTTGGGTCAGGTTCTGTAGTGGGACCCAGGCCCCCCAGTCCAACACTGTCTACTCTTTAGGGTCAGGGCACACAGGCAGATTCGGGGAGATTAGTCGGCCGACGACAAATATCCTCTTCTTCGGGGCGACTAATCTCCCCAAACTGCCTCCCCTCAGGCTAAAATGTAAATTGCCGGCAGGATGGCACTCGGAGCACTTAGTTTTCCGAAGTTTCCTCATGATGCAACTTCAGGCGACTTCGGAAAATAAATCGCACTGATTCCCATCCCGCCAGCAATTAATATTCTAGCAGGCGCAAGGCAGGGGAGCCAGTTTGGGAGATTAGTCGCACCAAAGAAAAGGAGATTTGTCGCCGGCCGACACCGAATCTGCCTTGACCCTTATGAAAGGCTTCCAACTAGATTACTGGCTGTCAGCCTGCCCCCTTCCCTATCAGTCTACTGCTTTGGGGTCGTCTGATTGGACAATCATAATAAGAGTAATGAAAGCAACAGTCTGATTGGTTGCTACAGGTTACTACTACAGAGTGAAAACAAACTAATTGTTTCTGTGACAATTTCAGGCACACACTGCCCCTTTATCATGGGATTGAGTTGACTGACGTATTGATTTATGGCTTAGAGGAAGTGGATTTACAAAGCAACAATAATTTGGTCGTTTTCTAACACGTCAATACGGTACTGGCTGAAACATTAGATATCTCAAGGGCAATGGAGATTAATCGCCAGTGATAAATCTCTGCTTCTGCAGGTGACTAATCTCCCGTAAAAGCTTTCCTTCTTTTCCCACTCAATAATATGAATCACTGGTGGTAAAACTCATAAGTTGCTTCAGTCTCCCAAAATGGCACGAAGTTTCCACTTGAGGCAATTTCAAGTGATTTTGGGAGAATGTAGTAGGGATGCACCGAATCCACTATTTTGGATTCGGCCGAACCCTGAATCCTTCACGAAAGATTCGGTCAAATACCAAACTGAATCCAAATCCTAATTTGCATATACAAATTAGGGGTGGGAAGGGGAAACAATTTTTTACTTCCTTATTTTGTGACAAAAAGTCACGTGATTTCCCTCCCTGCCCCCAATTTGCATATGCAAATTAGGATTCAGATTCGGTTCAGCTGGCAGAAGGATTCGACCAAATCCTCCTGAAAAAGGCCAAATCCTGAAAAGAAACCTGGATTTGGTGCATCACTAGAATGAAGTGACATGTGGCTTTTACCACCAGGGATTCACATTGTTTTCTATGGGAAAGCTTTTAGAGGAGATTAGTCACCCGCAGAAGCAGAGATTTATCGCTGGTGATGAATCTCCTCGTGTGCCATTGCCCTTAAGAAGGGGTTGGATGGTGTTTAGCAAGTGAGGGAATACAGGGATATGGGAGATAGCTCATAGTACAAGTTGATCCAGGGACTGGTCCCATTGCATCTTGGAGTCAGGAAGGAATTTTTCCCCTCTGAGGCAAATTGGAGAGGCTTCAGATGGGTTTTTTTCCTTCCTCTGGATCAACTGGCAGTTAGGCAGGTTATATATAGACTTAAAAGATTGAACTTGATGGCTGTGTGTCTTTTTTCAACCTAACTTACTATGTTCCTATATTTTGGAGCTTTTTTTTGCCTTTTTGACATCCCAATGGACAACAGCAACAGCTGAAGAACTGGTTAATTTATCCCCAATCTGCACTTTTCTCGTTGGTTATTTGCAGATCTGTAACACAACAGGGCCTTAGTGCTCATTATTAAACCAGGTCTGACGATGCCCTGCACTTCTCAATTGCAAATCCAGCTTTGGGTGCAGAGTAGGTGGAAAGTACAGAGTTCGCTGGCAGCTTGTGCCTGAATGGGAAACACTTTAGGGGTTGTTTAGGGAACGGTGAAGCCTTTGTGCCTCAATCCCACCTGCGCCTTGTGAATACGAAATCAGGCAGAGTTGTATTTGTGGGGCACATGCAGGTCTCTACGCTCCAAGGCCAGGGCACAAAGTGTGCAAAAAACATTACTGTTACCCTATTTTGTCAGAATTAATCAAATGACATGTTTCCAAGAATAACCCAAATCCTACACACTGTTTCAGGAATGTATAATATAATGCACCTTTTAAAGGACAAGGAAAGGCAAAAAAATAAAATCCAATTTTTACTTTCTTTAATGAAAAAGAAACCTATCTCCAATATACTTTAATTAAAAAATGTGCACCATTTTTATAACAAACCTGACTGTATGCAGTGAAATTCTCCCTTCATTTACTGCTGTGGATAGGAATTGTCAGACGGTCCCTAACTGCTGAGCAGGGAAACAATCATACTTATGAACAGCAGGGGGAGCCCCCGCCTTACTTCCCAGCCATGCAGAACTCAAGCAGCTTTGTTTATGACGATCCCTAAGCAGCCCAGACCACACTGAGCATGTGCAGGGTCAGGGTCAGGGTCAGGCAAAGATGTATAACAAAGTTACAAGATGACAGCCCCCTGTGGCCAACTTTGAAAGTGTAAATCATTTGTTTGATTAGGCTTTGTGGTGCAGTAAGTTCATGCTTATATTTAATATACAAAATACAGCATTTCTAGCCTTATTCTATTTTAGACTTTCCTTGTCCTTTAACCCTTAAACAGCCACAGTGTGACACTTAGTTTGCTGGCTGTGCCCCAGACACATCCATATCTTCATTTCTTTCATTTCTAATTGCAGTCTTTGTGCTTCATATTGCAACTTTCTCGCCAAACTCTGCCCAACAGGGAGTTTTTTGCTTTATCTACAGTCAAGTTTGCAAGGGCTGCATTTCTAATGAATCCCATATCGCTTTAAAAAACAGCATTTCCCCCGATATCACTTTTTATTTCAAATATCTTTCATCTTTTAAAAACAGCATTTCCCCCCAATGATCAAAGCTATCCGTGTTACTGAGCTCACTCCCCTGCAGCGCTGAGAAGCATTTCCCATTCTGTGGCTGCTTTTAGCAACAAAAGTGACTTGGGGATCTGTATCTCTGTGGGACAAACTGCAGGCCGGCTGCATCCTTCTTAAAGGTCTCAGGTTTGTAGATAAATGAAGGAACTTTAAAGATGCAGAGAGAATGCAACCCCTGATAATAAGTAAAAAATATATCACCTGATCACAATAACGGAATTCCTACTAAAAATGGCACATTTATTGTGTACCAGGTCTGGGATCTGTTTTCTGGAATCCCATTATCCAGAAAGCTCTGAATTGCAGAAAGGGCATCTCGCATAGAAATACATTTTATCCAAATAATCAACATTTTTAAAAACGATTTCCTTTCTGTAATAATGAAAAAGTATCTTGATACAAGCTAAGATATAATTAATTTCCTTATTGGAAGCAAAACCAGCCTATTGGGTTTATTAATGTTTATATGATTTTCCAGAAGATCCAAATAACAGAAAGATCCATTATCTGGAAAACCCCAGATCTCGATCATTCTGGATAACAGGTCCCATACATGTACCAGCCTTATATCTTCCCATTTGACGCTATCAGCTTATATATAAATATGAAGATGCAGGTTTGTCATACAACAAGCACTTTCTTATTTATATATAAATAAAATCAATGAACTCGATTGGCCTATGACTGTGATTTTGGTGCAAGAAACAGATCATTTATTGTGTAAAGGGGAGGGTGCAATGTGCAAACAACAGGCACAATCTACTACTGTATCTTGCCCTGCACATAGACACATTGCTGCTCCATTTTGGAACGCAGAGACCCTTGCGAGCATGCTCCCCCCGTGCATGCGTGCGCAGGCTCCCTCCGGAGCACTGGAGATTAGGTAAGAAGGCAGTTTAAACAGCATCGCATCCCCTATGCTTCCGCCAAATTTGAAATGCGTCTGGGTGGCATTCCACCCCCAAAATTTCTAGACCTTTGGGGCCTCGCCACAAATCCAGGCCTGACGCTAGAGTTCTGCGCTGGTCCAGTTGGGTAGACCCGTGCCCAACTCAGACCCACTAGGTGATAACCAGACCCGCTGGCCCTCTATAAATTCCCCTGTTCCCACTACTGGAAACTACCAGCAGCACCCCCAATCTTCGGCCGACCTGGGACCTGCAAAAACCAGAAGTGGCATCACTCCGGAGCGCATATCAACCAGGTTAGGGGAAAATCCTTATATTTAACTGCAGGAGGTCGGGGGAATGCAGCCTGCAATTGGCCTGGGTACCCAGGCAGGGTACACACGGACCATCTGCATGGTAAGGGGACTGGGGGTTTTCCAATCAAAATCCGACTACCTTGGTGTATTCTGTGGGTACCTGACCCAATGCAGGACTCTACAGTCTGCAAATGGCAGTGCGGTATTGATAGCATAGAGGCACTCCCCCTTCCAACCTCTTTCTAGTCTATGTCCCCATTCTTTGTCGATAATGATGTACTTTGGGTGCCTTTAATGTGCAAGTTTTACAGCCCTATTCTTGCCATGTTACAGTTACACAAATACTTGTCTATTAACTACTGAGTTCAAGCACATTCAACACTTTGTTAAAGGGGGTGTAAAGGAAAAAAAAATAAAATCCCATTTTTACTTTCTTTAATGAAAAATAAACCTATCTCCAATATACTTTAATTAAAAAAATGTGTATCATTTTTATAAGAAACCTGACTATATGCAGTGAAATCCCCTCTTCGTTATACTTGATCTGACTGCTGTTTATATGAAACTTCCGACGGTCCCTAACTGCGGCAGAGAAACAATCATATTTTCAAACAGCACCTTACTTTCCAGAACTACAGCAGCTTTGTTTGTTTCCCTGTAAAGCAGCCAGTGACCGTGTAGTGATTTGTATCCACAGGCCAAGTGCAGTCTGTATATTCTGATTATTAATTAAGGGCCGCACATTTTTGGGGACGGCATGCCGCCCAGTCGCTCTGTGGGGAGCACAGGTTTTGCGCCAGCGTGTGGTAGTGCGGGCGGGCGCTATGACCGCGCGGAGCGCACGGCCTAGGGGCGCCCGCCCAGCGGATCCCACGCTGAATTTATGACGATCCCTAAGCAGCCCAGACCACACTGAGCATGTGCACAGTCTTGGTCTTGCAAAGATGTTAAACATAGCCACAAGATGACAGCCGCCTGCGGCGAACTTTGACAGCATAAATCATTTGTTTAATTAGGATTCTGGTGTAGTAAGTTCATGTTTATGTTTAGTATACAAAATACAGCATTTATAGCCTTATTCTTTTTAATCTGTAGTTAAAAATAAAAGTGCAAAGAGACAAGGGATCTTTTCTAAGTGCAGAATTTAGTTATAGTTCAACATATCCCCGCATACAAAGTTACACTTGTAGGATAAAAAAATATAGCAATCGCATATGTATCGTATGTTTTGCTCTCAGAACCAGTCACAAGGAAGTGATGTATGAAACAAGAAGTCCTTGAGAAAGCGGATCGGAGTCCGCGAAACCCGCTGGTTAAAGAGTGAAGAGTCCGTATATCTGAAACTACTCCAAGAACGAGTGTAAATTGAGGGAGCTCAAAATCCAGACCATAGAAGGATTAATTACCGGCACGGGACTGGTTCTGAGCACCAAATACACGGGGGCTCATTTGTAAACACTGGGCAAATTTGCACCTGGGCAATAACCCATAGCAACCAATCAGTGATCAGCTTTTTTCAGGCAGCTGCAGGTTGAACACTGAAAGCAATGATCTTATTGGTTGCCATGGGTTACTGCCCAGGTGCAATTTTACCCGGTGTTTATAAATAACCCCCGCGGACTAGGACTGAGAGCGAAACATACGGACAGATAAGAAACGTATATGCGATTACTATATTTTTTTATCCTGTGAGTGTAACTTTATATGCGGGGATATGTTGATCTATAACTAAATTCTGCACTTAGAAAAGATCCCTTTTCTCTTTGTGCTTTTAATTTTAACTACAGATTTCTATACATTTGGAGCGGGAGTACTCCATTACCAAAGGCTGCAGAGCGGGGAAGTGAATATTCTTGAAACAAACGGTGATCCCTATTAACCTCATCTTCAGGAGCACCGCAGGTGTTAAATGAGTGTTTTCTATTTAAGACTTTAGTCCCCCTTTAAGCAGAAATGTAATCATGTGAGGGTATTACAGGAGTACAAGGACATCGTCATCATCAATGACATCACACAATTGATTGAAATCGAAACCGCTTTTCATCTCTGTCTGTTTTCCAATCTGCCGCTAATCTCTCTGCGCTTTACAGGGAGAAAGAGAATGAAAGCACAGCTCAGTGTGACTATAAAGCCGCTGTATCTCACATCACTCAGCAATGTACCCAATGTATCTTCTCTTTAAGTCACGCAAGTTGTACTGAACAACGCGGTTCCTTTGCAGGACAAACATCACTGACTGAACAGTTTTGTAACCACTGAGAATTGTGCAAACAATATCAAATACGGCAAATCAAGGACAAAAGAAATTGTTTCTCTTTTGTTCCTCTCCGGTGAGACTGGCGCCCTCATGAACTCAACGATGTGTCGCCCAACCGCCATAGCCATGGATATACTAATTACTCCAGCCAATGTTATTGGATTCACAGGGCCAAGTGCTAAAAAAGGGAATTTCTTGTGTCAGGATGTGATAAATTGTTAAATATCTATAGAAAAAGTGAGCTTTCAGGAGTCTATAGCCTCTTCTTCAGGTAGTGGGTTGAAATATATAGTTTTTATACATTAAGTTACAATATTAGTCATTTGATATTAAAGTGAATTGAAGGAATGAAGCACTTCATCTCTATAAATACTTGGGGTTCCTTTTCCAGCTGTTCTAAAGGGAAGAGCACAAGCTACAAGTGACTCCTCATCTCAGCTGGGTCCTCTCCAAAATATTGTAGCAAGATTCTATAACACCGAACACATCAATTTTTACTGATTGGCGCAGATCACAATATCAATAAACATCTTCAGATTGTAAAAAGGACCTCTGCCATTGACTTCTACATGACTTTGACAGGTTTCAGCTGGAGTATTTTTCTATTCTGATTTTTAGCAGCTTCGGAGTATAATAAATCTCAAAAAAATTTAGTTTTTTTCCACTAAAAAATTCAACTTTTTCCCCTTTAAAAACTCGACCAGAAAAAATTGAGGTTTAATAAATAAGCCCCTACGTACGGGACCTGTTATCCGGAATGCTCAGGACCTGGAGGTTTCCAGATAATGGGTCTTTCTGTAATTTGGATCTTCATACCTTAAGTCTACTAGAAAATCATGTAAACATTAAATAAACCCAATAGGCTGGTTTTGTTTCCAATAAGGATTAATTATATCTTAGCTGGGATCAAGTACAAGGCACTGTTAGATTATTACAAAGAAAAAACTCATTTTTAAAAATTTGGATTATTTGGTTATAATGGAGTCTATGGGAGACTGCCTTTCCATAATTCTGGATAACGGGTTTCCAGATAATGGATCCCACACCTGTGGTTTAAAACAGGAAAAGCTGATTTACTGAAAAGTACTTTTCTGGCAAACCTCAAATTTTTCTGGCTTCTAAAGGGGAAAAAGTTTAATTTTTAGAAGAAAAAAACGTATTTTTTTTTAGATTTATTATACTCCGAAGCTGCTAAAAATCTGAATACAAAAATACTCGCTAAAACCTGTCGAAGTCATGTAGAAATCAATGGAAGATGTGCCTTTTACATTTTGAAGATGTTTCCCAACATCATGATCTGCACTGGTTTTATTTAGAAAATCTGTAAAAGTTTTTCTGGTGTTAAATCGGAAAAGTCACACAATTTGAGCTAAAAATTTAAAAAGTCATATGATTCGATTAGACCCATGATATTGTCATGACTTTTTCCGCACCAACTTTTTAGATCAGATTTTTTGATATATTGGGTAAATTCGTGGATGGGCGTTAGGTCGACTTTGTTTTGATTAAAAAAATGTGAAAATTTCCAGTTCACTTGGGCAATAATCACACCACAGTGGTCTGCTCCCAGTGTAACATAATGCTCTTTTTCTTAGGGAATACAATAAAAGTAACTACAACTTGTCAAGTGTCACCTGGGAAAATATCCGTACATGGAGCCTCCTCAGTGGAGCAGAAAGCTACTTTTAGTAGGTTTAGTACAGTGATTCCCAATCACAAGTAACATGTTGTAAGGGCCTGAAGGCTCAGACTGGAGTAGCGGACCAAAGATGAAGCTGTAGACCAGCACAGTTCGAGGTACAATAGGATTGGGCAAAATAATGGTCAAAGTCCAGGCAACAAGGTCAGTTCAGGCAGCAAGGGTTCAATAGACGATAAACAGGCAAGGTCAAGATCAAGATCAGAATCAATACACAGTAAAACACCTAGGTACACACGAGGTAGAACCTACAATTGGGCGATGTTTGCAGTCCGCAGGCTCCTTAAATAGACCTCCTTTGGCGCCAAAACGGACGCAGTGGCATCCCGATGCTGGTGTTCTGAAGCTGGCGCCCATTCCGGCGCTTGCGTCCAATCAGCGGGCAAGAAGGTGCTGACGTCACAGCACTGCAACCAGGAGGAACCACATGAGAGGCATGAGAGGACTGGGCGCCTCCATCTTGGATCGAGGAATGGCGATGAGAATATCGTTGGTGAGTAGTTTCCCTTACAGTACCCCCTCCCTTATGGGGGGGCCTCAGGACCACCATGACTCGGGCTAGACGGGAACTGCTTATGGAACTTTTGGATGAGAAGAGGAGCATGGATATTACCCAGGAGCATTCCTCAGGACCAAACCCCTTCCACTCGACCAGATACTGGAGTACGCCTCTGGAAACCCGGGAATTCAGGATCCTCTTCACCTCGAACTCCTGGTGGCCCTCAACCTGAACAGGAGTAGGAATAGTAGAAGAAGAAGAAACAGAAGAAGTTGATGGTTTGAGAAGGGATACGTAGAAGACGTTTGGCACCCGCATCTCCGGAGGAAGTTGAAGACAACTGCCACAGGATTAATGATCTAATAACTGGAAATGGGACCTAGGACCAAGTTTTGGAGTCGGCACTCGGAGATGAATATTTCTTGTAGACAACCAAACTTTATCGCCAAGATTATATTGAGGAGACAAAACTCTTTTCTTGGAAAATCTCTTTTGAGAAAGAGAACTCTTCTCCAGGTTGGCTTTCGGGGCATGCCAGATAGCAGACATATGAACGGCTTTATCGTTGGCAGCTGGGACATTTGTGAGAAGAAAATCTTGAGGGAACGTCAACAAGTTTTGACTATAGACACAGAAGAAGGGGGATCTTTCAGAAGAAGTGTGTAGAGCATTATTGTGAGCAAATTCAGCCCAAGCAAGGAGATCTGCCCAGTAGTCCTGACACAGGGATACATGCCACTGAAGAAACGGCTCGAGTGCTTGATTAACCCTCTCTGTAGCACCATTGGATTGAGGATAGTAGGCAGAAGAGAATTGAAGGGAAATGTTGAGGGCTTTGCATAAGGATCTCCAGAACTTAGAGACAAATTGGGAGCCTCTATCAGAAACAATTTCAATCGGAATACCATGAAGATGAAAAATATGAGATATGAATAGTTTAGACAGTTCAAAGGACGAAGGTAGCTTGCGTAATGGTATGAAGTGGGCCATCTTGCTGAATCTGTCGATCACAATCCAGATAACAGTGTGTCCAAGGGAAACAGGAAGATCCACGATGAAATCCATTGCTAAATGAGTCCATGGTCGGGAGGGAATGGGCAAGGGTAAAAGTAGCCCCTTGGGAGGAGAATGCCCAGACTTGGAGGTTGCACAAGTGGCACAAGACAATACAAAGTCCTTAACGTCCTTTCAAAGAGAAAGCTTGCTTGGAGTTATGGGATTGGGAAATGATGGTGTGACGAAGTTCTGGAGGAACAAAAGCTACACCCAACGGAGTATCCGAAGGAGCAGAAGATTGTGCTGTTAACAACTGAGAGGCCATAGAAGGAAACAAAGCAGCCACAATCTTAGCTGGGGGCACTATGGGTTCAGGATTCTCAGAACAAGGGTCTTCAGGAACAAAACTTCTGGAAAGTGCATCAGCTTTATTATTCCGAGAGCCAGGGCAGAAAGTAATGATGAAGTTGAAGCAGGAGAAGAAGAGCGCCCAACGAGCTTGTCTGGGATTACGACGTTTGAGTGTTTGGATGTATTCAAGGTTCTTATGGTCAGTGAAGATTGATACAGGTACAGGGGAACCTTCCAACAGATGTCTCCATTCTTCAAGAGCCAATTTGACGGCTAACAACTCACGATTTCCCAAATCATAGTTCTTTTCCGGAGATGAGAATTTTTTAGAAAAGAAAGCGCATGGATGCAGTTTCCCATCACAAGGTAACCTTTGTGACATGATGGCTCCAGCCCCAACACCCGAAGCATCAACTTCAATGAAGAAAGGCAGAAGAGGGTTGGGGTATCTAAGGATCGGAGCAGATGAAAAAGATTCTTTGAGAGTCTTGAAAGCTTCCAAAGCTTGTGGAGGCCAGCATTGTGGTTTTCTCCCTTTCCGAATAAGGGCCAAGATCAGAGAAATTTTAGAAGAAAACCCCTTAATGAACTATCTATAATATTTGGCGAATTAACTTGAATGCGGCTCACATATATAAAAGGTTAGGGTCCCCTTGTTTAGTAGTTCACACTATCAGTAGCGTACCGTAAATATGCTGCCCCCCCAAAAAAAAACTCTGGAGGCCCCACGCTCTGGGCCCCCTTGTCACCACCCCCCCACAACTGCTGTATTGGAGTTAGCATTAATTAGTGTTGTCATTATCTTCCTTGAAATATATAGTGAATAAAGTACACCCTATTGTAAAATCTTAGGATATTATAAGTCACCAAGGAGTTCCATATCCAAGGTTACTTCTAGTATCCTAATATTTTCCAAGTGGCACTTTATTATAATACACAATTTTTAGTGAGTCATGTGACTCGTCACCGTTTATAAGGATATCATTTACAAGATATTCATGGCTTTTGTGTATTATAAGAATATTATCCATCCATGGTGTGTATAACAGCACTTTCCTGCAGCCAGGAGTTTTGTGACATTTGGGCCTCAAGGACTCGAGAAGCTTCTGATACAGCTAATTCCTCCAATACATCATGCACTAAGCCGACTTGTCACGTCACGCTGTTTTACATTTTTTTATGCAAATGATTTCCAAGGACATATGGTCACAGAGCCCCAATTTTATCTATTAACATGCCTGTGACCAGCCTTACAGACATAGCTCCACCAGAGCAATATCACTTGCACCCAGCGTATCTTATACCTTTGCTTTCCACCGCACAGATCCACACAGTCAATATAGTTTCCAAATCCTTCTCATATGTGTTTTCCTGCCATCCCTTTAACTGCCATTGAAACCTTTACCGATCCATAAAACCAACCGCTAAAGAAAATTGCATAATCACGTTCATCAAGTTATCCCTATAATGACTACATTTGATGAACAGCTTCACTGCAGCTCATCCGCACTTGAACTTCTTCTTTCCATTGAGGATTTTTGTTTCCCGCTGTGTGATAAATGAGTGTTGTTAATGTTTCATTTGCCAAGACTTTTCCAGCTTCCCAATGGTGTAAATCATGGCTCCCTCATTATATACTTGTACGGCCTCTTCACTGACTCTGTTACACTCACTCATCATCATTATATAGAAGCAAAATGCAATTATATTTATCTGTCCTTTAATTTCAACAAGCAGCCCAAGACAAAGTTACCCTGCACTGTAATCAGCATGTGCCAACTAAATGTGGGCTTCTTATAGAGAATGGTTAGTGAGATTAACACACTGTATTGGCAATATTATCTTGGACCCATGTTCCATCTGAGCTGTGAGCTTAATTGGGATATTTTCTTGCACCCAATGTTCCATTTGAGCTTTGAGCAGATTCAGAATATTATCTTGAACCTAATGTTTGATATGAGCTGTGAGCTTCTTGCACCCAATGTTTTATTTGAGCTGTGAGCTTTTTCGGAATATTATCTTGCACCTGCTCCATCTGAGCTGACCCAGCTAAACCTCTTTACATATTTTTGTACACATAGCATAAAGTACATCAAAGGGTACAGTGTTTGGACCATTCCCTTCCATTCTGACCACGAACCAGCACTTTTTCTTCATCGTTATATTTTCCCTGTGCCACAGGCACCCCCAGGACTTGCACATGAGCAGTACAGAAATGAGAGATGCTGGAAAACCACAAAAATATGGCGGCACGACCAGTGTCGGACTGGCCCACAGGGATACCAGGAAAACTCCCGGTGGGCCCAGGTGTCAGTGGGCCCTCATGCTGCTAAACTTTTGGCCTATTTCATGGCCATTTCCTATTTCTTTGATAACAGACGCTAAATATATGGAATAATTGATTATAGTATGTAAAGATAACAGACTAGGATAATAGAGGTTAATTGAGGAGATGAAGAATAATAGTACTGAGAGTGGGCCCCTGGTCTAAGGTTTTATGGTGGGCCCCTGGTCTAAGGTTTTTGGGTGGGCCCCTGATGTCCCAGTCCGACACTGGGCACGACACTGAGAAGAAGAGTACCCTGCTTTTTTGCATTATTTGAAGGAAAGGGACCCCATACCAGCAACAAGAATCACAAACAACTTAGTACCCTACCCTACGATTCTATCTTTCCTTGCCCTAAAATCCATTGTGGTGGGTCTAGCCACATGAAACTTGTGCTTGGCTTGTTCTATTTGTATGAAGATTGCAGTGTTTCAGCTGGTCCTTCCAATCATACGGAAATACACTTTCAGAGCTCCTTCTACACCTCCTTGATGGAGCACAAAGCTGCTCTTTCTCTCTTCTCTCACTGTCTTACTCTTCTGGAGAGTCATAGTCAGTAGGTACAGGACTAGGCTAATGTTCTAGTGCACCAAAAGGTAGACTCTAATGGTGGCCATAGACGTAACAATTACGATCTTTCTTGGAAAAGATGTTTCCAGGAAAGATCGTTGGTTTCAATACCCATGTGTAGAACTGTATCGTCAGATATACAGATAGAAACAATAGAATTCTACCTGTATCTGACGATTCAGCACTAACAATGGGCGATGTTCTGGTGCCTTCAAAGGCATCGATCAAAATTTTCCCTCCTGCCCGATCGACGAGCCGACTTCTGCCGACATCGGTTGGCTCTATTCCCACCATACACGCACCGAATATTGTACGAAAATTTGTTTCGTGCAATATTATCTGTGCATCTATGGCCAACTTTAGTTTTTACTTGAAGAGATTGTGAGATGATTCCTTATGGAGGAATTCAGAGATGGAATTCCAGAGGTAAGGAGGAGCAAGATAGAAGGGTTTGAGATGAGAAGTGGATGGTGTGAAGAGAAGGTGAATCTGAGAGAAGCAGAGAAGACGACCAGGAACATATAGTGAGACAAGAGAAGAAATGTAGTGAGGAGCAGAGGAGTGAAGGGCTTTGAATGTTATCAGAAGAAGTATATATCCTATCCTTTGCTTAACAGGCAGCCACGCTAAGGATTTTAGTTGGGGTTGAGCAGGTTCACTTTTAGGAAAAAGCAGAAGGAGCCTGGTAGCAGAGTTTAATATTGATTGGCGGGGAGAGAGATGGGAGTCAGGAAAACCAGTTAGTAGAAGATTGCAGTAGTCTAAACGGGATAAGATAAGGGCATGGATTAGTGTTTTGGCTGTTGTTAATTTTCTGTTTGGGAAACAATTGTTATTATGTAAAGGATCCTGTAGCCAGTCAATATATCAGATGCTATATATCAAATCTGTCATGGCTGTCAGTATTAGGGATGCACCTTAGGAAGGCTAACCTCTCTCTCTCTCTAGATATATATATATATATATATATATATATATATATATATATATATATATATATATATATATATATATATATATATATATAAATAAAAAAAGACCAGCAACACCAAGATTTTTGCAAGTGGAAAAAAGTGTTATTGCATGTATAACCGACGTTACATTTCGGTCCCCAAGGTGAGAAAGGTTCCAATGGGGACCGAAACGTAACGTCGGTTATACATGCAATAACACTTTTTTCCACTTGAAAAAAAAAAAAATCATGATGTTGCTGGTCTTTTTTTTATTTTTATATATATATATATATATATATATATATATATATATATATATATATATATATATATATATATATATATATATATATATATATATATATATATATATATATATATATATATATATATACTGTAGATATATACCACACATACAGACTAAGCCAAGTATCCATACATACTGTATACATGTTGGGGCATTATACTAACATAAAGAAAAACAAGTGTTAGGATCTGCCTTTTTGAGACAAATGTCTGCATCAAAAATAATTTCACATTTGCACCTGATCAATGTCTCAACAATGAATTTATAAAACACAAAGCTCTTTCATTATCAGAAATGTTTTGATACAAGAGTTTCTTCATTAATTAATCCCAAATCATAACTCCCTCATGTTTCAGCTTGATCAACTTGTAAGAAGCCAAAACATAATTCCTGAGCCTCTGAACCGATAGCGCGGGGAATAGAAGAACTGTCAGTTTGAATACTAATGACATGCGTTTGCCTATGATCCAATGATAACCCCGACGCGCTCTGTGGAATTGCAAAGATTTAAAACACTCCTAATCTAAAAGGGCTGATGCATCTTGTCATGCGTTGGATTGAAACCACAACTCAGAAAATTGCATTCATGATAGAAGTTCAGATAAAGCAAAAGAAATAGAAATGAAGAATACAGTAACATAGTGGAGAGAAGACACCATGGAGTCTCAGTGCCTCAGTATAGATATAACTGTCTGGCCAATCAGAACAGGTCCCTTCCACAATTTTTAATACTTGATGCAAGTTGGGAAGATATATATCAGATATAAGAAGGCTGTTTTTATAATTTTCTCCCTTTCTGGAAATGGTGGCACTCATCTACTAACATGGGGCCAGCCCTGGGTCACTCCATGGTGGTATACGTAGAGACTGGGTACTTGGTACCATTTAGTATGGACTCACAAGATGACAGGGCAAGCCATATCTTTATTAAATAATATAATAGGAAGTCAGTAAGTAGTCACAGTCCAAGAAGTAACAAATCTTTGAGAGCTCCTTCAATATAATATCACTTAAGGGCAGAGACACACGCTGCTATTTCGGGAGATTAGTTGCCCAGTGATAAACCGCTTCTTCTTCGGGCAAATAATCCGAAAGGTCTTCTTCACTAGGGGAGCTCCAGCTCTTGGGTGTTGAAGGCCCTTATCTCTCTCTCAAGCTACTAGAGGCCTTTACGTCTCCAGCTTATCTGCTTCTTGTGGCTCACCAGAAGTGCTTTGCTGCTTCCCACATTGTGAGACTTAGTAATCAGCCAGATGCTAGGGAACCACCAACAAGAAAAATGGTTTCTCTCATAAGGGAGCACAGGGTCTGTGATGGCAGGGCAAAGGCTCGGGGTTCTAATACTTTTCTATAGTTTTGTTACCATTTATTTGTTACTAAAGTAGCAGCCACAGAAGTTTTGTGCCAAATTGGGCTAAAATATTAATGATTTACGCTTTCAAAGTTGGCCACAGGGGGTCACCATCTTGTAACGTTGTTAAACATCTTTGCAAGACCAAGACTGTGCACATGCTCAGTGTGATCTGGGCTGCTTAGGGATCAACATAAATTATCTATAAAAAAAGTCAAATAACATCTGCCAGAAAACGATACAGCAAGACTGACTAATAATCAGAATATACAGACTGCACTGGGTCCTGTGTTGTCATGTAATCTAATGTGGATTTTATAGTTTTTGTATTGTTTAATACAAACTTTCTCCAACTCTGCAGAACCAGTGGCTGCAACAAAATAATCCTCCGAATACAATCCCAGTTTTTCTGTTTGAATCTGGCTCCATGATCTTTGTCCCTGCAGCTGGGGATGTAAAGGCAAAAATAAAATCAAATACAAATCTCTTCAGAGTCGCTGACTGCTCTACAGGGAAACAAACAAAGCTGCTTGAGTTCTGCATGGCTGGGAAGTAAGGCGGGGGCTCCCCCTGCTGTTCATAAGTATGATTGTTTCCCTGCTCAGCAGTTAGGGACTGTCTGACAATTCCTATCCACAGCAGTAAATGAAGGGAAAATTTCACTGCATACATTCAGGTTTCTTATAAAAACAGTACACATTTTTTAATTAAAGTATATTGGCGATAGGTTTCTTTTTCATGAAAGAAAGAAAAATGGGATTTTATTTTTTTTGCCTTTACATGCCCTTTAACACCCAATGGTGTTTAACGGAATGTGACTGCTTATTAATTTAAGCCTGATAAATTAGGCTTTGATAAATGTGTCCGTTTTTTTTAAACACTTTTCTGAGTGGAAATTGTTCATACATCAGCTCCTGGGTGTTAAACATAGAATACAATACAGAACTAGTTTTTTTTATGCAAACTTATGGGAAGCACAATGTTAATAAAAACATCCTTACCTAAAAGGCATGACCAGGCAGGCAACCAGAAGATCTGCCATGGCCAGTGACATGATAAACATGTACGTGACTGTTCGAAGTCTCTTTTCTACCACTGGGCAAATGAAAACAACCGCATTGCCCAAGAAGGTGATCAGGTCAATAACAGTCAATAATAATCCAACGACCACTTGCTGTGGAGCAATCTCCAACGCTGTCCTGTTGCCTTCTCTCCGCAGGAAAGACGGGGCATAGGAAAAATTGGAGAGTAGAGAGACATTTTTATCCATGGACATTTTTAGTCTGCTTTGACCTGTAACAAGAAACACAAGGATTATAGGTTATAGGCTTCCCGCAACAAACATTTTATTTGACCTTTACTGGGCAGTTGTAATGATGAAGCAAGAGGGAAACATTTGTGTTTGTTCCACAACACGACAGTGATAGACATTCTTTTAATAAGCTACAAATTCAAGCAACCTCCTCATTCTACACTGCTAATGTACATCAGCCTGGGATTCAACAGCGATTCTTCATCAGCAGCATTATTAAGGAGAGAATGAACTTATGAAAAGCAACTGATAAGAACACTATGAACGACTCATACATCACAAATCTGAAATTCTTCTGGTTTGGCGCTGGTGGAAGTGATATTAGCTGCTGCAAGGTTGGACACATGAGCAAAGGCTACTTCAGGCACCTGTCACAACAATATAGGGAATACGTCCAAAATAATGATCGAAAAGCCTAATTATCCAAAGTTAAAACATGGGCAGTAATTAAGAATTCCTATTATAATACCTAAAACACAGAAGGGGGTGCATGTTTAGGAAACATTGGGTAATACTTAGGGGCACATTTATTATTGGTCGAATATCGAGGGTTAATTAACCCTCGATATTCGACCGTCGAAGTAAAATCCTCCGACTTCGAATATCGAAGTCGAAGGATTTACCGCATTTAGTACGATCAAACGATCGAAGGAAAAATCGTTCGATCGAATGATTAATCGAACGATTCGAAGGATTTTAATCCATCAATCAAACGATTTTCCTTGGATCCCAAATTGGTAGGAAAGCATATGGGGACCTTCCCCATAGGCTAACATTGGTGCTCAGTTATGCCAAACTTTAACCGCATTTGTATTCGAGTAGAAGCATTAATGTTATATTGTTAAAATGTAATTAAAGGGGACCCGTCACCCAAAAAAAATTATCCAAATCCTATTTTATCATGTTAGTCAAGCAAAATGAACTTTAATTACACTGTATAAATTATTTGAATATTGTTTCCATCAGTCTGGGAATTCATAATTATAGCAACCAGGAAGGAGCCATTTTGTGGACACTGTTATTAAGGCAAGTCTTGTATCATCTCCGAATCTTGTTTTGCACCAGAATGGGGGACCTGATGTCCATCCCCATGTCCTGGTTACACAATTAAATCGTTAAGAGAGCTGGGGGAATGTAGGGAGAGCGTAAGAAGTGCTGAATGGAAAGTGAAAGTAATTGCTTGCCCCGCCTCTATGCCTAGGCATAGAGATGGGGTAGGCAATACTTGATTGACAGCTGATATTTTTAAATGAGTTTACAACAGCTATGAATGCTTTAATAAAAAAAAGAAATTGGATTTCATATTTAATTTAAGAAGGACTTTTATTATACAGATTTTTATGTCTGGGTGACGGGTCCACTTTAAGAGTATTTAATTGATCTTCTTTAAGGTAAATATGAAAGTGACATTTATTTCGATTCATGTTAAAACATTGTCGGCAGCAAAGGGTTAACAACCCATTTTGTTTTAATTGTAATTATTGTAATCACTGAAGTCATGTCTGGAAAAGCTGTTAAAAAGCCGTTTTGCTGTTTTTATGTGTAACCCCTATGACTACGTCTCCGTTGATACCAAACGCACCAGAGATTTGATGTTTTTAACAAGTTTGGAATAAAAGTTTACTTTTTAGCCTATACGGATGAAAATCGAGTGCTCGTCTAATTTTGAATATTCTGATGCCGCCAGGACTTAAAGAGATACTGACACCAGAAAATAAACTTTTTTTTAATATTTATCATAACATTATCTTTGAATGCTATTTATAATTTTGCCATAAAAGTATCTGCCTGATGCTTTTACATTACATTTCTTTCCCCCTTTTTTCCCTATGAGGGGGCTTCCATATCTGTGCAGTCGGTGTCCATTAGCATTATCAGGTTGACTAAACAGTCAGCTTTAGGAACTTCAAGTCAGTGCCGGGCTAAGTTGGCCAGGAACCCTAGGCAACCCGGCCGACTATGGAGCCCCCAATCGTTTGCGCATGCACAGAGGAGGACGAGTGACTGCACATGCGCAGAAGCGCCGGTGCCATGCAAATGTGCAGAAGAACACACGATTGCCATTCAGCAGGAACTGCAGCCACAGATGGGTCCAAACTAGGGGAAAGCGTCAAAAGAGGTACGTGCCTGGCGCCTCTCTGCCTTTGTGCCCTAGGCACGTGCCTCTTCTGCCTACCCCTAGTTCCGGCCCTGCTTCAAGTGACAATTACTTACAAAAGCAGAACTATCAACAAAAAACGATCAACATGACCTATAGGTAACCTTTCATGTAGATTAGCATTTTGAAATAGTGTCAATATCACTTTAACGTGAGAGGATCAAGGGGGAAGCTCTGGGCAGGCAAGGGAACTGTAACATAAACAGAAAGGACAGGGAACAATGAGCGTGGTCAAGGGACGAGACAGGTCAATACCAATCAGACAATACGGTACCAAACCAGGAACAGTCAAGGTAACAGGCCGGGGTCAAAACCAAACAGGAACACGGTTCACAATGAGAATTCTAAAATGTCAAGAACAAGTTAGGGTCAGTACAGGTAATGGTCAAAACCAGAAACATAACAAACAAGGGTAAGTTGTGCTCACCACTAATTTGTAAAACCATTAGGCGGGGGTGCAATGAGGCTGTGACCACAAAATACATATAGTCAAATACAAGAGTCCTCTGCACTCAACCCATTATCAATACGGTATATTCAGGACATTGAGACATTTGTGCATACTGCTACTAAAACGACTTATCCTTTAAACAAAACAGGGATTGTTTGTCCATATATTGCAATATATTTAAGCTGAACAACTACGTCAAAGTCATCCCATATCTGGCCAGTCCTATGCTCAATTTTCATCTGATTCATTAAGAATTCTATTGCTTCATTATACATTTTACACAGGGACTACGTTTAACCTGCAACCTACTTGCTGCTTTCTAAGCAGTGAGCACAACTTTCCCTTGTTTGTTATAGTTTATACAGGAGCAGTGGCCAGCTCCATGTTGTAGCTTGTAAGCCATTCAGAAACTGGGTGGTGTTTGGGGACACAAGGTGCTGTGGAGCCACATACTTAACACACAATTCTCCGTTGGGCTTGTAGAGTGATATTCTGAACCTTGGCCTGATTTGAGCCCCTGTAAATGTGTCCTGGTTCTTGATCTGCATTGTCTGCCTCTGACCAACACTGTAAATGATTCACATGAGCACCGTGTGTGTTACTACCGATGTCTGCAATGACATTTGGTGACCCACTTCCTATTCTAAATGCCAGCCATGAGACGAGAGATATAGGGCAATGCAGATTTAATCCAAATTGTTCTACAGTGAAGAAAAGGGTGATAATGTACCAGATGCACAAACATATTGCTCCATCTGTTGCTGTGTATAAATGACATAAATATACACATAATGAAATAAACCACATATAAATAAATTATATATTATATACTTCTTTAGCAGGCACGCGCAAAGTTGTAAGCAGAGAATGCATGGAAATTGCAAAATGAAGTGAAATACTGAAACCTCTCAGAGTAAGAATTGCCTTTATTTATATGCAAAGACTGTACCATATCATTAGCACGTGGGATGGTGAGCAGTTCCTATGTCCCACTGTGCCTAAAAATTGTCGTACTTCTATGTCATTGCTCTATGCTGCTGTGATATTACCATCTGAAGAAAATGAATCCTGCATCCTTTTGTGTATATATATATATATTTATAACATTTACTGCTGAACAGCACAGGCACATGTGTTAAATACCTGGAAGCACAGTTGATGTCAACACAATGCTGTATGGAAATTACCTCCAGTTATCTGTTGCTTGTGAGTAGTTACTGCTGCACATTTGTACTATCTAATCTCCATTACAGGCATATGCCTCCGTAATTCTGCCAACAGCAGGACCTTCAATGTATGGATGCAGCAGGACAGGAAAATGGTGAAATAACAGGGTCTCTGATTGACCCCCCTTCTAAACTTCAATTTTGACCCCATAGAGGTGCCTTTTGGCAGGTGGCATGATCTAAGGATACAGAAATATATATATGTCAGGGCTCTACTATTAATCAGTGGTAAATAACCGATATCCTGCAAATATTAAACCCCCTCCCATGGGCAAGAAGCTTAAGGGGCATTTAAACCAACACAAAAGATGCCCTAAAGAAGAGTCAAACCTTAGTATGTTAAAGGACAAGTAAACCTTAAAAATAAGTGAATGTAAAATTGATGAGGGTGATATTTTAAGTAATTTGTAATGTACATTCATTATTTATTTATTTTTAATTCCAAGATATTAAAGGAAACATGTACTGTTATTATTAATGAATTTTGTTACAACAGCGCCACCTGCTGGTCATTTTCCCACCAGTCTGACCAACAAGTAGTCAAGGAAGTTGTCAGGAGAAAGAAAGAGGCTGCTCTGATGTTCTTCTGCTTAGGAAAGATTTGAGAAATGTTTCTATTTTTTTACCTAAGCAGAAGAACATCAGAGCAACCTCTTTCTTTCTCCTGACAATTTCTTCCTTGACTACTTGGTGGTCAGACTGGTCAGGAAATGACCAGCAGGTAGAGATGTTGTGACAAATTTCATTGATGTTAACGGTACATGTATCCCTTAATATCTTGGGATGAAAAATAAACAAATAATGAATGTACATTAAAAAAGTGCTTATAATAGCCACCTCATCAATTTTACATTCACTTATTTTCAAGGTTTACTTATCCTTTAAGCAATCTCAATGCAGGAAATCCCTTTTTGTTTTAAAAGGACAACTTTTTGAAATACAAAATTTATAAAGTTATTTCTACCTTAAAAAACACACAAAAAGTAAAAAAAAAGAAAAGTCAAAGCCATAATGCACCACCATTAATATTGATATAGACTCCATATATATCTAGAATAAATGTCTGTACACAACCAAACGCTTATCTCTCAAAAATGTACCCGGGTACTAACCTCCCACATCAAATGCCAAACTCATCCCAAAATATACGTTTTAGGCAAGCTAACTAGGTAAGATAATGTTGACTGAACAGGTACCCTAAACCATGCAGGTCCCTGATAGACACCAAACCTAGTGGTTTCCCTCAACACGATGCGGTGGTGAAGCTGTGGATCGTCCACATTTATCCTGTGCCCAACCTAGTCTAGCCCAATGCGCAGATGCAACTCAAGAGCTGAAACCTTTCACCTTTCTTTAGGGTATCTTTTATGTTGGGTGGCATGATCTAAGGACCTTTTGGGCTCACAATTAGTACTATTATATGATAGTTAATGAACACTAATAATTAAAAAGGGCAAGTTCTAGGGGAAGCCAAGAAATAAAACCTCCAAAGATGTCGCCAATCTAATCAAGAATCTATAATCTAAATGAATGCCTGGTGTTAGCACTTCAGTTCATTTAGTTGAGAAGATGAGAAATCCTTGATGGCAGCCTATAGGGAGTATTTATCTGAAGCAGAGGTGGAAGTGGAGCAGAGAGTAGAATATTCTGATGGAAAATTATAGTGAAGGTACAAGGTACTTCTAAGCAAAGTAGTGAACAGGGGTAATGCACTGAGTAATGGTAGGCAGTCAAGTGATCCCGAGACCTCCCATGCTCCTGGAATGAAGCTGTTGTGCAGATTTGGATAGATTGGTTTTGGAGATGTGACAAAGCCCCACGAGACTGGTGTGCTAACGTAAAAGTCAATTCAGCCTAATGGAATCTTTTATCATCCTCTAACCCAATGTCACTGCTGTGGCAACTGAGGTAGAATAGATTTGCTGGTCAACTTGGCCAAGTAAAGAAGTTGGTGGCAAGATAATTAGAGACAACATTTTCCTGTAAAACTGGATTACTATTATTTAGGGATGCACAGAATGCAAAATTCGGTTCAGTATTCAGCCAGAATTGGGTCTTTTTCAGCAGGATTTGGCTGAATCTTCGTGTCTGGCCAAACCGAATCCGAATCCTTAAAATCATGGGACTTTTTGTCACACAAACAGGCAAATCTTTCCCGAAGGATTTGGCCGGATCTCTAAAAAGTGGATTCAGTGCATCCCTACTATTATTATTGTGAATAATGATTATAATAATAATAAGAGTATATGGAACATGTTCAATATTTTAAGTCCTAGTAAAAGGTTTGCTAATAAACTTGATCTTTGCTAGAAACTAATTTCCTTTACCTTTTAGAATAGATTTGTGCTTTTATGTTTAAACAACTTGAAATATGTTATTACCCAGAACCTTCCCCTATCCAGTCCCTGCTGTTCCAAATTGTTCTGCTTTTATGTTGCACAAAGCCAGCCAAATACCATTAGCCGCTCGTGCTTTTCATGGATTCTGCTCATGCTTTTATGCAAATAGAAATAAGAGGTCACCAGAGGAGATTTTTCCTATAACAGTGATATAATTTCTATCTGCTATAAATGTCTCACAATGACATGTGTAGGGACCTGCTATGTCTCACCTGCTGTTGCTTATTAAATTGCTGCCCACGGTTACCGCTTACAACACAAAGACCCCCTGCAGCTTTTGCTCCTTAATGGTCACCAGGGCTGGACCACTAAGAGCCTCATCTTTAGTCATCAGGACACGAATGGGTCCCGTGTGCTTAAATAATGTGTGGATAAACATAAATGACACAAGGGTATTTTCAATAGAATGTCAGTACAGGGGATTTTAGAATTCTGATATAAGACACAGACAGATTATTCCCATCTATTTGACTCTCAGAATCAGGAACCTTTAAATTTAGCATGTGTGGGCTGTGGATATGCCAGAATTGGCCTAAACTGGACACTTATTCAGCAGCTATTCACTTACAAATATCAACAGGACCTTTCTTGTCTGGGACCAAGACAAGACTAAGAGCATGTGTCACGGCCGGCACCCAATACCAGAACAAGTGCCAAGCACCCTGGTCTCGGCTCGGCTTCACCAGTAGTGTGACCACCGTTGGGCTTCGGGAGGAGCCCTCAGCTTACTTGGGTGCCACCTGGACTTAACGAGGGGTGCAAGGCGAGATGTTCTGGCTGGCAAAGGGGGCAGGGCTGGAAGCAGAGTCTTTTGGGCCGCAGGTCACAGCACAAGAGGATTAGGCAAGCGGATGGTCAGACAGGCTGGGTCGAGGCAGGCGGATATCAGAATCGTCAGGCAGACAAGGGTCAAAACCGGGTAGTCAATCAAGGGGTTAAGCAGGAGAGTTGTCGTAGGCAGGCAAGGGTCAGGATACAGATTGGAGAGTAGTCAGGAACAGGCAGGGTCAAACACAGATAATCAGATCAGAATTTTCAAGACAAACGCACAAAGCTCAGGAAAACCACTTAGAACAAGTTCTATCACGGGCAAGGTGGACAGAAATGGGCTTAAATACTTTTTGAACTTCGCGCCTTTGCGTGCTGACATCATACGTCAGCGCGCCTTTAAATGGAAGGAGGCGCGCCACGCGCGCCCTATAGAGGAGCTGACGCCAGCGAAAACACGCTGGCGCGGCTAGGAAGAGGAATGGTGCGGCGGGCCCCCGCCGATGGCGCGGCGGACGACCCCGCCGCACAGGTACCCTCACAGCATGACTACAATCAAAATGAGCTTGAGGAAGATCTAGTCTCCACCACCATGCCCAGTCTTGAGTTCTTCAAGATTTCTCAAGCAGTACAAGAAAACAAAACCATGAGCAGTTGCGAGGATCCAACAAATTAGAGATATAGATCTATATTCTGGAGCACAGAGATGTGTTTAATGGAATGCAATAATCAGGAAAAGCTAAGGCTTAATATGAATTTAGACGTGGAGGCCCATTTATTAGAAGTCAAGTCGGTCAATAGTGGTAGAGGCATTTTAAACCACCAAACTCTATTTCTCTAAAACCAAGAATGCCATTAAAGTTATTCAAAGATCTGATTATAAAATGCACAAATCAAAGTATCCGCTGAGCGATCCCCCCTAAAAAAAATCTGAATGAAGAACTTTTGTAAATAAATGTCCAGATCTCCAAAAAACAACAAAAAACACAAATTAAAAGCAGAAATTTGCACAAAAAGAAGAACAACTTCCACTGACTTCTACATGACCTCGACCACTTATACTTGCCGTACTTTTGTATTTGTGGATTTTACGGATTTTAATAGGGATGTACCAAATCCTGGCTTCGGTTCGGGATTAGGGCAAATCCAAGCTTTAGAAAGATTCAGACAAATCCAAGACATTGGCCAAACCGAATCCTATATAACTTTAAGAAAAGCGTCCATCTGTTTTTTTCATCCGTATGTCAGCTTTTACGGTGCAGATGAAGTGTTCATATTCGGTTGGGTATTGGTCCGAATCCATAACCCTATATTCAGAGATTCAGCCGGAACCCTTAAAGCCAGGATTTGGTGCATCCCTTGATTTTACTCTAGATAAATAACCAAAAAGTGGTGGGTTATTTTTCTTCTAAAGCAAATGAGTCACTAAATGCAATTAAATGTGCATTAATTAAGCAATGCTACATACAAAGGGAACATTTTCCAGACAATATTGGCAATGTGTATAATTTTACATAATTACACACAATACCCCATTCATGTATAAGAATTACTGGATTACAGCTCAGTGCAAATTTATAGTTAATTGTGTACAGCTTTATTGATAAGGTCCCAGCATTCAGTGGATTTAAACACTGGTTTTTAGGGTAACACCAATTCGTCCTTTTTTTTGTTATGGGTTATGGCAGATTGGTGTTGGGCTGTACTACCAGTATCAGTGTTTCAGATGAAACCCACCAAATCCATGTATTGATTATGATATTATTTCTACAATATCTGCAGTTTTTCTGCACAATGCCTGGGTCACACCAAGTGATTAGTTCATCTCCATTCAAACTATTGTATTATAACCAGATTAGGGCTTGGTTACTAAGGTATAAATCAGTTCAAAGGGCTCCAAAAGGATAGAAGGATGATATGTAACACACTTTTATATCCATATGTGAATCACATGTTTTTTTCTGTCCTCATGTTAATGAGTGCAATGACTCCAATAAACAAAGGTCACAATGACCCTTCAGCATTATAGGTCAAAGACGCTCCAAGCTACCCCCATCATGGATAGCGCTGTGACCCCCTCCAATAAGTGTATGAATAACTGGAACAGTGGACCCAGCATTTCATCTCACAGTAGCCCTGGCAATATATATCTTAGTCCCCCCGCCATTTCATAACATGTTACGGTGAAAGGAGCATGGCACATGACCTGTCATTTGATAACAAAGTTGTCCAAGAATTTCATGACATAGTGGTCCCAGTGATAAATGCAATAGCGCTCAAGTTTAATGACCCAGTGGCCCCAGCAATATATGACACAGTGCCCAAGGATTTCACAACGTATTGGCCCAGGTCCCCAGCAATGTATGACACTGTTGCTCCAACATTTCTTGATACTGTGGCTCCAAAATTGTACTCTTCCCTGGGGTCTGCTGCTACCTGTGCCTCACCATACACCTCATCAACCAGACTGCTTAACTGCTGATGACAGGCAAAATTCACAATCAAGCTCATGTATTGGAATCAATGCAGTCCATCCTGCGGAATTGAACTTAAAGGGCACCAATCATGACCAAAATCATTAAGTAAATACACTATGTGAAAGTTCAAGAAATCCGATTTTTAAAACAGTTAGAATTGTTTGTATAATGTAAATGATCAGCTCACTATTCCTTCTGCAAGATCTCCCCTATCTCCCCTGCAGTTCTAGCTGAGGCAGCCATCTTGGATTTCACTGGCTCCTCCTACCTATATCTTCCCAGCCAACTGCAGCTCTGAAATCTTGCACATGCTCAGTTGAAATTCCTTGTTGCTTATCAACCCTTCTAAGCTATTTTCAAATCAGCCAAACCTGTGTGTTAGCTGCTGTTCAGTAGTGCTGCCACCTGCTGGAAGTTACTGTGTGCCCTTCATTTGCATAATGACTTTACCAGCAGGGGACAAGATAGGGAAATATCCTGATACTTCTAGTGGAGGAGTTTACTAAAACAAGGCATTCTGGGTAGAATACTCAAAGCAGTGTTACAATCTGAGCATGCTCCTGAAATTTGCATATTATAGTCTCAGTATGGTCTCCCTCAGTGAAAGAACCCATTTGACAAGTAAGGGATTTTTTTAAAACCTGCAGTTTTTTCAAAAAACTATATATGTAGTTTGATTAAACGTGTTTAGCTTGTACTGGTCAGATTGTTAATATGTGTTTGATTTTGGCTGTGATAGGTGCCCTTTAAAGGGGAACTATCGCAAAAATGAAAATTTAATATAAGCTTCATCATACTGACAAAAATTAACTCTCTAAATACAATCAATTAAATATTCTGCATTGTTTCTGAATTAATCAAGTTTATCTTCACTGTTCCTCTCTCAGTGTCTGTTTCTCTTCATTCTGTCTTCATTCAGCAGTTGGGTGTCAGATATTCATTGACAGTTAGATCCAATATATCTTCTTTTTTCTAGAAGATGTATTAGAGCTCACTCTATTAAAATCACCAGACATCATAAGATAAGATACGTTACTTTATTTGTCACGTGCATAGTTATACAGGTTCAACATGCAGTGAAATCCATCCTGATCCACTTGTCTCTCTACATGCAGAATTTGTGCAAAAGGCAGTTATTTTGTTAGATTTTGTTTGAACTGGAATCAGTTTGAGTGAGCTCCCCCCTATAAGATATATTGGATCTGACTGTCCATAAATATCTGACACCCAACTGCCGCATGAAGACAGAATGAAGAGAAACAGATGCTGAGAGAGGGATAGTGAAAATAAACTTGATTATTTTAGAAACTGTAACTGTAATTTCAGAAAATTTCTTATTTCAGTATGATGAATCTTATATTACATTTTTATTTTCACTATTTTAAACTTGAATAGCTGCCCCCATGGCTACACAGCAGTTTATTTATAAAATGTACAGTAGAGTAGGGATGTAGCGAACGTCGGAAAAAATGTTCGCGAACATATTCGCGAACTTGCGTCAAAAATGCGAACGGTTCGCGAACGTCGCGAACCCCATAGACTTCAATGGGAAGGCGAATTTAAAAAGCTAGAAAAGACATTTCTGGCCAGAAAAATGATTTTAAAGTTGTTTAAAGGGTGCAACGACCTGGACAGTGGCATGCCAGAGGGGGATCAAGGGCAAAAATGTTTCTAAAAAATACATTGTTGACACAGCGCTGCGTTTTGTGCTGTAAAGGGCAGAAATCACACTACATTTCTAAACCTGTGTAATAAAATGCTTTAAAACGTCCGGCGTCTACATGCCAATCAAGTCGTGTAAAGGTTACAGCCTGTTCACACGCAAAGACGAAACGCGGTGCTTACTGCAACGCAAAAAGACGCAAAGAGCTTTAATGAATGATACCGTCAAGTGAGCAAATAATAGTTTTTAATTACTAGTTGCTTGTCACCTCCAGGATGTTCGTCCTGTTGGTGGCAATATTTCTGTAGTGGTGTGTTTAGCAGTCACCGTGCTTGTGCGCACGTGCACTGTCAGGCAGAGGTAATTCAATGTACAGTGAAGTGAACCAAAAAACACTGATTCTGCAGTGTGGGCCCAGTTTTGGTCTACTTTATTGATCACCTGCGGTGACCATAAAAGATGCGATTTTGCCACTGTTGCAGAACCCTGAAAAATTAGGCATGTGTACTTTCCTGAAAAATTATGTTTTTTTTGTCGCAGCCACTGAACCAGAAGTCCAGAAACAATATGCCATATAAATGCTGAAAATATTAATTTTTTTTTGTCGCAGCCACTGCAGCACAGAGGCCAGAAAAAATATGCCATATAAATGCAAACAATATTAATTTTTTTTGTCGCAGCCACTGCAGCACAGAGGCCAGGAAAAATATGCCATATAAATGCTAACAATATAAATTTTTTTTGTCGCAGACACTGAAGCACAGAGGCCAGAAAAAATATGCCATATAAATGCTGAAAATATTCTGTTTTTTTTGGCCGCAGCCACTGAAGCACAGAGGCCAGAAAAAATATGCCATATAAATGCTGAAAATATTAATTTATTTTTGTCGCAGCCACTGAAGCACAGAGGCCGAAACAATATGCCATTTAAATGCTGAAAATATTAATTTTTTTGTCACAGCCACTGAAGCACAGAGGCCAGAAAAAATATGCCATATAAATGCTGAAAATATTCTGTTTTTTTTGGTCGCAGCCACTGAAGCACAGAGGCCAGAAAAAATATGCCATATAAATGCTGAAAATATTCATTTATTTTTGTCGCAGCCACTGAAGCACAGAGGCCGAAACAATATGCCATATAAATGCTGAAAATATTCATTTTTTTGTCACAGCCACTGAAGCACAGAGGCCAGAAAAAATATGCCATATAAATGCTGAAAATATTCTGTTTTTTTTGGTCGCAGCCACTGCAGCACAGAGGCCAGAAAAAATATGCCATATAAATGCAAACAATATTAATTTTTTTTTGTCGCAGCCACTGCAGCACAGAGGCCAGAAAAAATATGCCATATAAATGCTGAAAATATTCATTTTTTTTGTCACAGCCACTGAAGCACAGAGGCCAGAAAAAATATGCCATATAAATGCTGAAAATATTCTGTTTTTTTGGTCGCAGCCACTGAAGCACAGAGGCCAGAAAAACTCAGGATTTACCTGGATTCAAATTAAACCAGTAGGGTTTGCACCCTAGTTTGTAACGGTGGTGGAGGGAGGAGGACGCTAAAGGACAGCTGTATGTGGAGTCATGAGGCGTGCAGAGAAGGACAGCTGCATGGGGAGTCAGAATCAGAAACTCAGAACAAGTCTTCCGGCGTGCAGTAACCCTCCGAGATCCACCCCTCATTCATTTTAATAAAGGTCAGGTAATCCACACTTTTGTGACCTAGGCGAGTTCTCTTCTCAGTTACAATCCCTCCTGCTGCACTGAAGGTCCTTTCTGAGAGGACACTTGAGGCGGGGCAAGACAAGAGGTTCATGGCAAATTGTGACAGCTCTGGCCACAGATCAAGCCTGCGCACCCAGTAGTCCAGGGGTTCATCGCTCCTCAGAGTGTCGATATCTGCAGTTAATGCCAGGTAGTCCGCTACCTGCCGGTCGAGGCGTTCTTTGAGGGTGGATCCCGAAGGGTTCTGCCGCTGCCTTGGACTGAAAAACATTTGCATGTCTGACATTACAGAGTGGCCAAAGTGCTTTGTCCTTGCAGGTGCGCTCGTGGCAGGATTACTGGCACCTCTGCCCCTGGAATGTTGATGAGTTCCTGAAGTGACATCACCCTTAAAAGCATTGTACAACATGTTTTGCAGGCTGGTTTGTAAATGCAGCATCCTTTCAGACTTGTGGTATGTTGGTAACATTTCTGCCACTTTATGCTTGTACCGAGGGTCTAGTAGAGTCGCGACCCAGTACAGGTCCTTCTCCTTAAGCCTCTTGATACGGGGGTCCTTCAACAGGCATGACAGCATGAAAGACCCCATTCTCACAAGGTTGGATGCAGAGGTATCCATCTCCGCTTCCTCGTTATCAAGGACTGCATCATCCACGGTCTCCTCCCCCCAGCCACGTACAAGACCAGGGGTCCCCAAAAGGTCACCACTAGCCCCCTGGGAAGCCTGCTCCTGTTGGTCCTCCTCCTCCACAAAGCCACCTTCCTCCTCTGACTCCACTTCTGACACCTCTCCCTGCGTTGCAGCAGGTGCCTGGGTTCGTTCTGGTGATTCCGACCAGAAATCGTGCGCTTCCTACTCCTCGTCACGCTGGTCTACAGCCTCATCTGTCACTCGTCGCACGGCACGCTCCAGGAAGAAAGCAAAGGGTATTAGGTCGCTGATGGTGCCTTCGGTGCGACTGACCATATTTGTAACCTCTTCAAAAGGGCGCATGAGCCTGCAGGCATCGCGCATAAGCACCCAGTAACGGGGGAAAAAAATCCCCAGCTCTGCAGATCCAGTCCTACCACCCAGTTCAAACAGGTATTCGTTGACGGCTCTTTGTTGTTGCAGCAGACGTTCCAACATGAGGAGCGTTGAATTCCAGCGAGTCTGGCTGTCGCAAATCAAACGCCTGACTGGCATGTTGTACCGCTGCTGAATGTCAGCAAGGCGTGCCATGGCTGTATAGGAACGTCTGAAATGGGCCGACACCTTCCTGGACTGCCTGAGAACGTCCTGGAATCCTGGGTACTTTGAGACAAAACGTTGTACTATTAAATTCAGAAGATGTGCCATGCAGGGCACATGTGTTAAATTGCCCAGTCTCAGTGCTGCCAACAGATTGCTTCCATTGTCACACACCACTTTTCCGATCTTCAGTTGGTGTGGGGTCAGCCACCGATCGGCCTGTGACTGCAGAGATGACAGGAGTACAGATCCGGTATGGTTTTTGCTTTCCAGGCACGTCATCCCCAAGACAGCATGACAACGGCGTACCTGGCACGTCGAATAGCCTAGGGGGAGCTGGGGGTGCACAGGTGTGGAGGAGAAGGAGGACCCAGCAGCAGAGGACGAAGAAGAGGAAGAAGACGAGGTAGAGAGCGAAGGAGGAGTAGAGGTGGTGGCAGAACCGCGTGCAATCCGTGGCGGTGACACCAACTCCACTGTCGTTGTTGAGCCACACATTTCCTGCTTCCCAGCCATGACCAAGTTCACCCAGTGGGCAGTGTAGGTGACATACCTGCCCTGACCATGCTTGGAGGACCATGCGTCAGTAGTCATATGGACCTTTGGCCCAACACTAAGTGACAGAGATGCGGTGACTTGGCTCTGCACATGGTGGTACAGGTGTGGTATTCCCTTTTTTGAAAAAAAATTGCGGCTGGGTACCTTCCACTGCGGTGTCCCAATTGCTACAAATTTGCGGAAGGCCTCAGAGTCCACCAGCTGGTATGGTAAAAGCTGGCGGGCTAAGAGTGCAGACAAGCCAGCTGTCAGACGCCGGGCAAGGGGGTGACTCGCAGACATTGGCTTCTTACGCTCAAACATGGCCCTCACAGAAACTTGGCTGGGGGCAGATGACTGGGAATGGGAACTGGTGGTCAAGGTGGAAGGCGGAGTGGAGGGTGGTTCAGACGGGTCAAGGACAGCAGAGGTAGAGCAGTAAGATGCTGGACCAGAAGGAGGGTGGCTTTTAGTTTGCCTGTTGCCTTTGAGGTGTTGCTCCCAAAGTGCTTTGTGCTTGCCGTTCATGTGCCTTCGCATAGAAGTTGTACCTATGTGGCTGTTGGGCTTCCCAAGACTCAGTTTCTGACTGCACTCATTGCAAATTACAACGCTTTTGTCAGAGGCACACACATTAAAAAAATCCCACACTGCTGACCTTTTTGAGGCTGGCAATCTGGGGGTAAAAGTAGAAGTCGGCGGCGTTGACGGCAATGGCGGGTGCGTTGGCCGGCTGACCACAGGTGCCGATACATGTTGTTGCCCTACTGTTCCCTGCGAGCTGTCCTCCCTGCTTCTTCTAAGTCTTATTCTCCTCCTGCCTCTCTGACTCTCCGTCTCTCCATCTGAACTATCCTCCTCTTGCTCTCTTCTACTGGGCACCCACAAAACATCAATCTCCTCATCATCATTCTCCTCAGATGCATCAATTTCTTCTAACAGCTCACAGAAGGAAGCAGCAGCGGGGACCTCCTCGTCATCACTCATTATGTCCATCTCTGTTGTGTTCTCTGCCAGAATTAAATCTGGTGTAACGTCCTCATCTCCTTCATCTTCTTCTGCCAATAATGGTTGCGCATCACTCAGTTCAAGAAACTCATGTGAAAATAACTCCTCTGACTCCAGTGAAGAAGGGGCGCCGGTGGTGGAGGAAGTGTTACGTGGGGTGCCCATAGCAGTGGAGGATGAGGATGTTGTGGTAAAGTTAGAAACGGTAGAGGATGGGGTGTGCTGTGTAAGCCAGTCAACTACCTCTTCAGCATTTTGGGAGTTCAGGGTCATTGCCTTTTTAAAACTGGGCAATTTCCTAGGGCCACAGGATAGCATAGCAGCACGGCCCCTAGTGCCTCTGCGTGGCGGCCTGCCTTTGCCTGGCATTATTTTTAAAACAAAAACAACAACAACTCAGGTGGTGTTTCTGGAGACGGTATTATTATTGATATTTAGACAGAATGTGAACAAGCTCACAGAGCTAGATGGGAGTGGTTTGAAAATGAAGAACACACTGGGCAAATAATGCCTACAAGGTCAACGTATACACTACAGCAGTGGTGGATACGGAATATATTATTGCTGCTTGAAAAACGTCACTCGGGTGGTGTTGCTAGAGACGGTATTATTATTGATATTTAGACAGAATGTGAACAAGCTCACACAGCTAAGTGGCAGTGGTTTGAAAATGAAGAACACACTGGGCAAATAATGCCTACAAGGTCAACGTATACACTACAGCAGTGGTGGATACGGAATATATTATTGCTGCTTGAAAAACGTCACTCAGGTGGTGTTTCTGGAGACGGTATTATTATTGATATTTAGACAGAATGTGAACAAGCTCACACAGCTAAGTGGCAGTGGTTTGAAAATGAAGAACACACTAGGCAAATAATGCCTACAAGGTCAACGTATACACTACAGCAGTGGTGGATACGGAATATATTATTGCTGCTTGAAAAACGTCACTCAGGTGGTGTTTCTGGAGACGGTATTATTATTGATATTTAGACAGAATGTGAACAAGCTCACACAGCTAAGTGGCAGTGGTTTGAAAATGAAGAACACACTGGGCAAATAATGCCTACAAGGTCAACGTATACACTACAGCAGTGGTGGATACGGAATATATTATTGCTGCTTGAAAAACGTCACTCAGGTGGTGTTTCTGGAGACGGTATTATTATTGATATTTAGACAGAATGTGAACAAGCTCACACAGCTAGATGGCCACTGGGCAAATAATGCCTGCAAGTGCACTACTATTGGTGCACTACTATGAAGAACAGCAAACAGCACTGGACACCTTAAAGAACAGTAAGATAAGTAAAATAAAAAAAAAAATTATATGTATATTAAAAAAAAAAATATTCTCGGGTTGGTGCTGCTGAACTACTAGGAGCAGCACAGTAGCACACCAGTCCCACTCCCCAACACTGCTAGACTAATAGCACTTGGCTGTTAAAGTAGCAAAGTAAAACAACAAAAAAGAAAATAAAAGCAGTCCTTACAAGGACTATTGGGTTATTACAGCAGTCAGCAGATGAGATCAGAAGAGATCAGTGCCCACAGCAGGCAGCTACATACAGAGCACTGCAGTAGAAGGTAGATTACTAGCCAGCAAAGCTACCCTAAAATGTCCCTCAAATCCCTGCAGACTTCTGTCCCTCCAATACAGAGCAGTATCAAGTAGATTACTAGCCAGCAAACTTACTATCAACTGTCCCTCAAATCAGTGAAATCACTAGCAGCTCTCTCCCTACACTAGCTCTTCCAAGCACACACAGGCAGAATGAAAAAACGCTGCAGGGCTTCAGTTTATATATGGAAGCGGAGTGGTCCAGGGGGTGTGGGGGTGGTCCAGGAGGGAGAGCTTCCTGATTGGCTGCCATGTATCTGCTGGTCTGGGGTGAGAGGTCAAAAAAAAGCGCCAGGTAAGGCGAACCCAAAATGGCGAACGTCGCGCGACGTTCGCGAACTTGCGGCGGACGCGAACAGCCGATGTTCGCGCGAACAAGTTCGCCGGCGAACAGTCCGCGACATCCCTACAGTAGAGTCCCTAAAGCAATCACAGCCAGTGAAGGGTAACCGAATACTATATTTAAACGCTTCCCTTTCATTTGTTGGATCTTCTCTGGCCCTTAAATATAAATCAGATGATTATGACGGTGCTACATTGTACCATTCAGGTTGGCTCTGTGGATGAGACGTCAGTTGCTGCCTCTTGGCAAGGTCTTTCACTCAATCTGAGAGATGAATTAACCTGCAGGGACCTTTCTTCTAATTCTTTACTGGCTCGACGCCAAAGAGAATTCCAACAATCCCCTTTGTGAGCTGCTGCTTGAATGTGAAATAGATTCATCCTTGTAAACCATTTAAATGTATTGCCTTTACACAGATATCTCTGTATATCTTTGTCATGCTGTTTTTCTATGTTCATTCAGGGTCCGACTTCTATTGTGTGGCCCACACTGGTAAGGGTCAGGGCACACAGGCAGATTCGGGTAGCCCGGCGACAAATCTCCTCTTCTTTGGGGCGACTAATCTCCCCAACTGCCTCCCGTGCCTTCCCGCCGGCTAAAATGTAAATCGGCGGCGAGATGGCACTCGGATATGTTTTCCAAAGTCGCCCGAAGTTGCCTGATGAGGAAACTTTGGGCGACTTCGGAAAAAGAATTGCTTAGAGTGCCATCCCGCCGCCGATTTACATTTTAGTCGGAGGGAAGGAAGGGAGGCAGTTTGGGGAGATTAGTCGCCCCAAAGAAGAGGAGATTAGTCGCCAGGCGACTAATCTCCCCGAATCTGCCTGTGTGCCCTGACCCTTAAAACAGAACAGCTTAACATGCCAATGCACTTGGATATAAGCGACTAACTGCAAAGGTGATCAGGTCACTTTGTATCATGAACCAAAATCCTGAAAAACAGTGATAGGTGACCTCCCTATATTAAAAGTAGGGAGGGGTGTGTGTATGGGGCTGGGTTTTCATTTGGAGGGGTTGAACTTGATGGACTTTGTCTTTTTTCAACCCAATTTAACTATGTAACTATGTAAGCATTTTATCAGCGTTCCTATACCAGCCTTTAGGTGGTTTTGTCTTATTACTTATTATTACGGAAATTATTTTCCTCCCAAAGGATTTACCCAGGAGCTAATCCATTTTATAAGACTTCTCCAGGGTGCTGTTACAAGAACGAGAGATCAAAAGACGTGTCGGACTTCTGGGTAGAACCTTATGATGCAATGGCTTATGGGTAAGAGGTTGAGAGATATAATTTAAACTAAAACAATTGTGGATTTACTTCTTGATATTTCATGCACTGGAGGTAATAATCAGAATCACTGCTACTGTACTCACTTAAGAAATGGTATTTACAAACAGGTTTTTATACAATTTTTGCTCAATTAATTTGCAAAGTGCAAAGTGCTAGGAGAGATGCAAAATTCATAATGGTACTTGCACCCATGCATGATCCTATCAACCTGTGGTGAGAGCCATTCAGCCTTCTCTGATTATTGCATGCGATGCTATTGTATTCATGAACATTAAGGAACCCTGGATCTACCACAAACCTGGACCTTGCAGGAATTCTATTGTTCCCCTAGAGAGTTACATCTATTGATGCAATTGACTTGTGCCAAGGGAATCAGATGCTAATGCCATCATTCATTATCAGACTGGGATGCCAGGGGCCTCCCATAAAGCCTTAGGACATTGGCCCCATCTCCAAATGATCCATCCTGTTGTCCTCACTCAGGCTCTTTATTGTACTAGACTCTTTTGTTTACATAATATAATCTATCCTTGCATCTATTTTCCTCCTTGTTCCCAATTAGAAATAGGGAATGACCATGTAACAGGTCAAATGGCTAGGAATAGGAGAGACCAATGACACTTGGCTGACCCTGTCCTGGTGGGCCAGTATGACACTGCCATTATTGGCACCACAGGTATTGGGCAGAAATGATCCCATTCCCATTCTGAATCTGTGCAGCAAAGCTTGTGCCCATAGTGGCCTGCAGTGGCATATTGAATGCCAGTTGGGGAGAACATTACTTAACAGATACCCACAATAATATTGGCATACTGGGGGGGAAGTACTGCATTGTGGGCAATGTTGGACTCGACCCCTGCCCCAGCCTCAATCGGCCTCCCTCCCCCAACCAGTGGCAACCCCTCCTCCCCCTGCATACCTTATTGTTTTTGTGGCTGGGATCAGAGCCATGTGGGGAGGTCAGGGGGGCACCAACCAGCAACCAGGGTTTTCAACCAGGGAGAAGTCTGGGTTGGTGGGGCCTACTGGGTTTTTCCCAGGTGTTCTGCTGGCCTCGTCCGACCCAGATAGTGGGTATAAAACATGGCAATGAACGGATTGAAAAGAGCATTTTGCATTACATTAGTTAATGAGCGTGGAATTGCACATTATTTGAAGTCTATAAACCAACATTCATGTTTGTTGTTTTCTTATTTAAATTTACTATAAAACATCCCATAGTATTACTGTACAGGTATGGGATCCGTTATCCAGAAACTCATTACAGAGAAAGTTCAGAATTAAGGGCAAAGACACACTCGAAAATTTGGGGAGATTTAGTCGCCCGGCAACAAATTTAGATTCTAGCTGGCGGGAAGGCAGTTTGGGGAGGTTAGTCGCCCGAAGAAGAGGCGATTTGTTGCCGAGCGCTCAAAGCACTTAATTTTCCAAAGTCTACCGAAGTCGTTGTAATCAAATAATTTAGATTTTTTAAAATGATGTCCTTTTTCTCTGTAACAATAAAACGGTACGTTGTACTTGCTCCTACCTAAGGTATAATGAATTGTTAATAGAGGTAAATGAATTCTATTAGGATTGTTGAATTTTAAATTATTTTTAAGTAGACTTAAAGCATGGAGAACCCAGGTCCCCGAGAATTCTAGATAACAGGTCCCCTAACTGTAAAATATAAATAAACAGCTCCAGGAACTGACTGAAATGGAAAGCCAGACGCACTGGAAGAACCGCAGGACCTGATGGGGATTAGTACAATGTTTGAGAAGGGAAGGCTCCATCATCTTATGGCTCTTCTGAACCCACAGCAACAGTAATATCATAATGATCTTTTTGCTTGGCTGCTTCAAACATTTATTCTAGGAAGAATGCAAGAGGCAAACTCTAATGGAACTGACCTTAAGAAGGCCAGAGTTAGCCCCAGGGATTCTCTGATTGATTTGGGCCATAACATGGGGAAGCCAAGACATGGAGAAGTACAAGAAATTCAGGGAAAAGGATAACGGTAGGAAGATTCACACGGGACCTTACTGCTGCAGATCAAAATGAATTATTCTTTTGGAAATATTTGGAGTTATGAAAAACTTAGTTCATAACATCCTAAAATGTGTTGACTGTCCTTCATTTTCCCCTGCTGCTTCATGCTGCCATATCTATAAAAACTGCTGTCAATCACCTCTGTGTCCATGAGCCTTTTGTACTTCCTGTCAACTTTCTGACATTTTGGGATTTTGACAATTGCTGTCTGCCCTGACCTTTGACCAGGAATTTGGACCATTACTTTTGTTGCTTTCCCTTAACCGATGGCCTTGCTGAACTTGTCTCTGTTCTTGAAAATCCTCTTCCTCAGCCCATGGGTCTCATCAAACACCATGATCTGATTGCTGAATTTTGGCCCAGTGAGTGAGTGGCCAGTTCAGGCACAGATCTGCTGTAACTGCCTGAAAGTCATTGTACAAGTGCTTGTTAGGTGGTTAACTCAACAGGGAGTGATTTTGGATGCTTGGGTGCCATGTTTTTGGGAAGCTTAAAGGATAAGTGAACCTTGAAAATAAGTGAATGTAAAATTGATGAGGGGGCTATTATAAGCACTTTTGCAATGTACATTCATTATTTGTTTATTTTTCATTCCAAGATATTAAGGGATACATGTACTATTACATCAATGAAATTTGTTACAACAGCGCCACCTGCTGGTCATTTCCTGACCAGTCTGACCACCAAGTAGTCAAGGAAGTTGTCAGGAGAAAGAGAGGCTGCTCTGATGTTCTTCTGCTTAGGAAAAAAAATAGAAACATTTCTCACATCGTTCCTAAGCAGAAGAACATCAGAGCAGCCTCTTTCTTTCTCCTGACAACTTCCTTGACTACTTGGTGGTCAGACTGGTGAGAAACTGACCAGCAGGTGGCGCTGTTGTAACAAATTTCATTAATAATAACAGTACATGTTTCCTTTAATATCTTGGAATTAAAAATAAATAAATAATGAATATACATTACAAAAGTCCTTAAAATATCACCCTCATCAATTTTACATTCACTTATTTTTTAGGTTTACTTGTCCTTTAAAAATTCAGAGCTTAAATTCCTTGAATCAAACCCTTGTGCTAGTATGGCACGCTCATGGCACCACCCACTATTTATACGTCACACTCAGAGCGTAGGCATTAGGGAGGTACAGGGTTATTGAAGAAAGGGCCTCAATTGCAGAAGGGGACTTGAGATGTACCAAGAAAGTCATGGAAGGTTGTGGTGAGTGGGCAGAGTTTGGGTGGATTATTGGTGGAACGATTGCATAATTACGGTATTTCATTGTGGATGGGGCTCCATTTTTACTGATGGTGGCACTGTTCACACACTGCTACTGTGTATATAAATACTGGGGGAGGGGTCTGGAATGGGAATTACAGAAGGCCAGTGGGGGTACAGGGGATGCTTACTGGGTCCCCTTTATGTGTGGGTCCCCCCACGATTGGTGAGTTGCACCTCTCAATGTGAACTGTCGGCACTATTCTACACTGGGACAGCTGGGAAAATAGAATGACAACATATTGGGGCCCATTCACTAAGTTCGAGTGAAGGAATAGAATAAAAAATACTTTGACTTTCGAAGTGTTTTTTTTGGCTACTTCGACCATCGAATGGGCTACTTCGACCTTCGACTACGACTTCGAATCGAATGATTCGAACTAAAAAACGTTCGACTATTCGACCATTCGACGGTCGAAGTACTGTCTCTTTAAGAAAATACTTCGACCCCCTAGTTCGCCACCTAAAAGCTACCGAAGTCAATGTTAGCCTATGGGGAAGGTCCCCATAGGCTTTCCAAGTTTTTTCTGATCGAAGGATAATCCTTCGATTGATGGATTAAAATCCTTCGAAATCGTTTGGTTCGAAGGATTTAATCTTTCGATCGAACGATTATGCCTTTGATCGTCCGATCGAACGAATTGCGCAAAATCCTTCGACTTCGATATTCGAAGGATTTTAATTCACCAGTCGAATATCGAGGGTTAATAAACCCTCGCTATTCGACCCTTAATACATCTGCCCCATTATGTATCATTCTATCAAGAATGATACTAAAGGGGAAATTCATCTTACAAATGATATAGGCACAGTATAGGTGTGACTACTCATTTGAAAGGAACAAATCTGCACTTATCTATCCCCCCTAAAACTCTGACTTCTGCTGGAAAATGAGTCCTAATGAGTTGGCACCATACAGAATGTTGCTTGTCTGGGTTTGATCTACCAAACAGAAGCGTTAGCATATGTTTCCATTGGCCAGATACATGGGGTTGCTGAGAGGTGATTGGCAGAAATATTTTGATGGTCACTTCATGTTGAGGTTTGATGAATACAATGAAAAAAAGGGTTCCATCTCTCATTACTTCTGTGTGTCACCCACTCATTGGAGAATGAGACATTCCAAATAGTTTATAGAGAAGGGATTGATTATAGATTTACTGCATCATCAGGATTCCAAACTACCAAACGGCTTACGTGTAAGTAAATCTGTATGTCTGGCCATGCTTGGTCTATTTCTGCTCTCAGTGGGGATCAGAACGTTTATTTCTCTCACGTTGCTCCATCAGTTTCACATTATTTAAAATAAGAAGAACTTGAGACTGTTAAGGGCACGATGTTCCCAGAATAGAAATCATTTGCCGAGCGAAATGGAAATGGAAACAACCAAATAAATGATCAACCGTAAACACGCGGTACTGTTTATAAACCAGAATTTTTTTGTGATAATGTCTATTTTATGAAAAATATTAACATTTTTATTTTGATAAAAATATTTAAGTTTCGAAACAAAGCTAATTTTTATATAAAGTACGTGGCCATTACAGCTCCATGTCATTGGAGAGATTGTGGTCTAATCCTGGCTTTAATGACACCATAGATAACATTACACTTAGGGGCCCATTTATTAACCCTCAAATTTTTCTGATCGAGTTTTTAAAGGGGATAAATCAAATTTTTAGAAGAAAAAAACCTAACATTTTTAGAGATTTTTTTATACCTCAAAGCTGCTAAAAATGCGAAAATACTCAACCTGTGAAGGTCATGTAGAAGTCAATGGCAGATGTCCCTGAAGTTGTTTCCTGACATCGTGTTCTGCACTGGATAATCCGATAAAGTCAGGGATTTTGTCTGATAAAGGTGAATTTTCACGGCTACATATCGATTAAGTCACGTTTTCAGAGCGTCAATAGTGATGGGCGAATTTGGGGTGTTTCGCTTAGCTGAAAAATTAGCGAATTTCCCACAAGATTCGCAAAACGGGGCCGGCGTCTCGTTTTTGATGAAATTGCATTGGCGTCCGGCGTCCATTTTTTTTGACACCGGTGAATTTTTGCTGGCAAATTTTTACGGCGGTTTAGTGAATTTATTCACCGGCGGCGAATCGTGGGAATTTGCCGCAAATTTGCGCCTGGCGAATAGATTCGCCCATCACTAAGCATCAATCGACGATTCAAATTAGTCATGACGTTTTTTCGCAAACCCCAAAGCACATATTTCGTGCAACTGTATTAAAAAAATCACATTTATTTCAACATGTTAAAAATTCATTAGACCCCCCAAAAGCCTAACACCTATATATATATATATATATATATATATATATATATATATATTCTCTAACAGACCCTCCCATAGCTTAAAAACCCAATCAAAGTAAAACATCACAATCAGTAATGGTCTCCCAACAATGTCAAACAGCAATAGATCATACAAAGCAAGCCACATTAAGGGGGTTATTTATCAAATTGCGAATTTTTCTTATGCTTTAAATAAAAAAAGTCCAACCAAACTAGAATCCACGATTTACCGTTTTTAATCATTAAAAAACCACAAAAAAAATCAGATTGGGAAAAACCGTGACTTTTTCAGATTGTCGCACGAAAACCAAAACTTTTTCAGATTGTCGCGCAGGAATTTATGGGAGTTTATATTATTTTTTAGCAAAAATAATATAGAAATAAAAGTTCAACCATCTCTACTCATATTTGATGATATTCATAAGAACAGGTATGGGATCCGTTATCCGGAAACCCATGATCCAGAATCCTGCGAATTATGGGAAGGCCGTCTCTTATTTTATTGAAATGTTTATAAATGATTTAATTTCTCTCTGTAATAATAAAACAGTAGCTTGTACTTGATCCCAAGGGAGATAAAATTAATCCTTACTGAAGGCAAAACCAGCCTTTTGGGTTTATTTAATGTTTACTTGATTTTCTAGTAGACTTAAGGTATGAAGATCCAACTTACAGAAAGATCTGTTGACCGGAAAACCCCAGATCCTGGACATTCAGGATAACAGGTCGCATACCTGTATACTAAGAATAAAAAGTAAGGCACCCCAGTAATGGAATAATATATACAGTATTTCACATTTTATTTAATAACCATGTCACATAGAAACTGTCAGCAGATGTTAAGGCAGAAAGTTCTCCAGATCCAAAGGCCAAATCAATTACATTTCAGGGGACATGAGACTGTTCTGTGTGACTGCCGACAAGTGACAGGTCTATTTATCTTGGATTCGGTGCCCCTGGGGTCTGAGTGCAGATTTAATACAAAGCCACAAGGGTACCAGGTATTATTTGTAGTTTCTAAGAAACAGAGGCCCTTAATGGTGGGTAAGAGGACACATCTCAGCTTGTTTCAGAGAGTCTAGTGCTGTGCAATTTACTGTCTATGGATTCTCCCACCTTCAGGTTTCCCATTCCTAATGCTTTGCTTTTTCTAAGAAAACTAATGGGCAAGTTTGTCTGTATAGCCTGCACAAGTAATGCCCTATTCCTTGTCTATTTTATATCTATTCCACTTGTGATCAAATTTCTTAACTGAATTAGATCCTACCACATCCCGATGAGTAAAGAGGATCTATCTAATGGTAAATATAGATTGGAATGATCAAAAAAGGGATCTGACTTTTGTTGAGGCAAGAAAGAAAAAAAGAGGTATCCCTTATTGATCAATTAAAACTCCACCCTTCAAAATTGTATACTTCTATATTTTTGTATATATTCTACATAAAACAACGGTTTTTATATACAAAACTGGATGTTAATGACACTTAGTTGATCAAAAAGTTGATATATCTGTGCTAAAAAAAGACCCTTAATAAGATAATATATGGACTAAAAAGAGATAATTAATAGAGATGTCGCGAACTGTTCGCCGGCGAACTTGTTCGCGCGAACATCGGGTGTTCGCGCTCGCCGGAAGTTCGCGAACGTCGCGCGACGTTCGCCATTTTGGGTTCGCCATTGTTGGCGCTTTTTTTTGCCCTCTCACCCCAGACCAGCAGGTACATGGCAGCCAATCAGGAAGCTCTCCCCTGGACCACTCCCCTTCCCTATAAAAACCGAAGCCCTGCAGCGTTTTTTCACTCTGCCTGTGTGTGCTGAAGAGATAGTGTAGGGAGAGAGCTGCTGCCTGTTAGTGATTTCAGGGACAGTTGAAAGTTTGCTGGCTAGTAATCGTTTTGATACTGCTCTGTTATTGGAGGGACAGAAGTCTGCAGGGGTTTGAGGGACATTTTAGCTTAGGTAGCTTTGCTGGCTAGTAATCTACCTTCTACTGCAGTGCTCTGTATGTAGCTGCAGTGGGCAGCTGTCCTGCTTCTGATCTCATCTGCTGACTGCTGCAATAACAGTAGTCCTTGTAAGGACTGCTTTTATTTATTTTTTTGTTGTTTTACTACTACTACTACTACTACTACTATAAGAGCCCAGTGCTATTAGTCTAGCAGTGTTGGGGAGTGGGACTGGTGTGCTAATCTGCTGCTCCTAGTAGTTCAGCAGCACCAACTTTAATTTTTTTTTTTAATATTCATTTTTTTTTTATTTTACTTTTTTTTATTTTACTACCGCTGTAGTAGTGTATAAGTTGACCTTTTAGGCATTATTTGCCCTGTAGGCATTATTTGCACACTGTTTTCTTCAACCCGCCATCGAGCTGTGTGACCTTGTTCCCATTCTGTCTAAATATCCATAATATTACCGTCTCCAGAAAAAACACCGGAGTCACTTTTTTCAAGCAGCATTCATATATTTTACGTAATCCGTATCCACCGCTGTAGTAGTGTATACGTTGGCCTTGTAGGCATTATTTGCACACTGTTTTCTTCAACCCGCCATCGAGCTGTGTGACCTTGTTCCCATTCTGTCTAAATATCCATAATATTACCGTCTCCAGAAAAAACACCGGAGTCACTTTTTTCAAGCAGCATTCATATATTTTACGTAATCCGTATCCACCGCTGTAGTAGTGTATACGTTGGCCTTGTAGGCATTATTTGCACACTGTTTTCTTCAACCCGCCATCGAGCTGTGTGACCTTGTTCCCATTCTGTCTAAATATCCATAATATTACCGTCTCCAGAAAAAACACCGGAGTCACTTTTTTCAAGCAGCCATAATATATTTTACGTAATCCGTATCCACCGCTGTAGTAGTGTATACGTTGACCTTGTAGGCATTGTTTGCCCAGTTTTTTTGGCCACAGCCACTGAAGCACAGAGGCCAGAAAAAATATGCCATATAAATGCTGAAAATAGTCATTTTTTGCCATACGTTGACTCAACGTATATGGCAAAAAATGACTATTTTCAGCATTTATGTGGCATATTTTTTCTGGCAACTGTGCTTCAGTGGCTGCAACCAAAAAAACTGGGCAAACAATGTCTACAAGGTCAATGTATGGCGAAAAATTACTATTTTCAGCATTTATATGGCATATTTTTTTCTGGCAACTGTGCTTCAGTGGCTGCGTCCAAAAAAACTGGGCAAACAATGTCTACAAGGTCAACGTATGGCGAAAAATGACTATTTTCAGCATTTATATGGCATATTTTTTCTGGCAACTGTGCTTCAGTGGCTGCGTCCAAAAAAACTGGGCAAACAATGCCTACAAGGTCAACGTATGGCAGTTGTTTAAAGAGAACAGTAGATTACTAGCCAGCAAAGCTACCTAAGCTAAAATGTCCCTCAAATCCCTGCAGACTTCTGTCCCTCCAATACAGAGCAGTATCAAGCAGATTACTAGCCAGCAAACTTACTATCATCTGTCCCTGAAATCACTAACAGCTCTCCCCCTACACTATCTCTTCCAAGCACACACAGGCAGATTTTTCAGATACATTTTTGCCCTTGATCCCCCTCTGGCATGCCACTGTCCAGGTCGTTGCACCCTTTAAACAACTTTAAAATCATTTTTCTGGCCAGAAATGTCTTTTCTAGATGTTAAAGTTCGCCTTCCCATTGAAGTCTATGGGGTTCGCGAACCGTTCGCGAACCGCTCGCATTTTTGCGCAAGTTCGCGAATATGTTCGCGAACTTTTTTTCCGACGTTCGCTACATCCCTAATAATTAATTATAAAGTGCTAGTGCAATAGATAAGTCCAACTGATTTATATTCATTCCTAATAATTAAAGTGTCTAAGTGCTGGTGCAAAAAGTGACTTGTTGCTAATTATTAAAATGAAGAATTCTTTAGCAACTCAATGATTAAATTTCTTATGAAATTATTGAATTAATAAATAATAAAGTGCTATAGTGCTTGAATCAAATTACCAGTTCATCCAGAAAAATTCATGTACTTGCTCAGATTGTACAACTTAGTAGGAAAAGAGAAAATGTAGTGGGTGGAGAAGTCCCGTTCAGTATTTTTGCTATCTTCGGGACCCCACAAAAGATGGAGAAGTCAGGGCTTCTGGGACTGTGGTCTCAATGTTACCTTATCTACCTCCGTTAAGAGCTAGCTATCCAGCAAAACCCCAATTCCCAGAGCGCTTAAGAGAGAAAGCAGATTGCTTAGATAAGAAATAGATTCCTGAGCAGGTATTGAAGAAAAAAATGTTTTTTTTAGGATTTATCTAAAACCCCCCAAATATGAAGTTAAAATGGTATAAACCGTTTGTTAAGATGTAGCCGACACGCGCTTTGCTTTAGCTTTTTCTTAGGCTTTTTTAGCACAGATATATCAACTTTTTTATCAACTGATAAGTGTCATTAATATCCAGTTTTGTATATAAAAACCGTTGTTTTATATAGAATATATCCAAAAATGAAGTATACCATTTTGAAGGGTGGAGTTTTAATTGATCAATAAGTGATACCTCTTTTTTTCTTTCTTGCCTCAACTATTAAAATCCTACCACATCCATTTGGGAAGCCCCCAAAGACTTAAGCCATGACCTGTGAAAGGTAAGAGATGCCCATTGGCTGGGGTTGGTACCTGCAGTGACACCCCCTTGACGCCTGCCGGGGCCCCAATAAGCATATCACGAGCAACAGGGTGGGGACTTTTTCCATGATGCATGTAGAGTGCATGATTTCAAAGGAGGGTCTCAGCGGGCGGCCTGGGTGCTTATCCCATATCCAGGCTAGGGTTGCCATCTTTTGGCATGGGACTGGGCTGTGACGCTGTGGGGAAGGGTTGTGACATCAGGTGCGGGACTATGACGTGGCGATCAGTGATTGGCCGATTACCGTGTCAGTCCCAGGGAATCCTGCCTGGTTTTCCTGATTTGGAAAGTTTTGATCGGGCTGCCCTTCAAAGAACCGGCTTGTCCTGGTCAAAACCGGACAGGTGGCAACCCGGGCCCCTCATAGCTAGTTATGCCACTGGCCACTTTTCCGATATTGAGCCGATCAGCCCAGGCTACAGACCAGTACCTGTTTGTTACCATACACTGAGAGATCCGCTCGTTTGGCGACACCTTGAGGTGGGCGAAATCAGGCTGATCCGATCGTAGTCCATAGGGCCCAACGATCAGATCATAACAATGGATAAACGGGCAGTCGGATTGCATCAACGAATAGATTCGGTCCGCGATCTGACGAGATTTTTAGTCCCGTCCGATCGACATCCGGCCAGATAGCGATCTGGAAAGCCTGTCGGAGGCTGCGGTCATCTGCATGGTTTTATAAGAGGCAAATCCATACATGTACTTTATGGTTACCTGATAGAGCAGTGATCCCCAGCCAGTGGCACACGAGCTCACCAAACCCTTGGATGTTGCCCTCAGTGGCCTCAAAGTAGGGATGCACTGAATCCAGGATTCAGTTCTGGATTCGGCCAGGATTCAGACTTTTTCAGCATGATTCGGCCGAATCCTTCTGCCGACTGAACCGAATCTTAATCCTAAATTAGGGGTGGAGAGGGAAATTGTGTAAATCACAAAACAAGGAAGTAAAAAAAGTTTTCCCCTTCCCACCCCTAATTTGCATATGCAAATATCGGTTCGGTATTCACCCGAATCTTTCGCGAAGGATTCGGGGGTTCGGCCGAATCCAAAATAGTGGATTCGCCACATCCCTACCTCAAAGCAGGTGCTTATTTTTCAATTCCTGACTTGGAGGAAAGTTTTGGTTGCATAATAACCAGGTGTACTGCCAAACAGAGTCTCCTATAGGCTGCCAGTCCACATAGGATCTACAAAATAGCCAATCACAGTCCTTTGAAGGCACCCCTGGGAATTTTTTCATGCTATGTTGCTCTCCAGCTCTTTCTCGACGTGTCCCTGAATTGTCAAGTGATCTTGTAATGCTAATGTACTTGCCCAGACTGCAGTTAGCCCAGGTGGTCATTCCTTGTGCCAAATGACTACGTCAGTGGACAATCTCTCCTGTAAGACCAATCCATTATCACTCACATAAAACCTTAGCTGTGATACTGACACCAGTCATAACTGTCCCTAATTCCCAGGGTCTATCAAAGGAAATTTCTCGAAATGACCCTAAATAACTACAGCCATCAACATGGGGGAGGGGGCACAATTTTGGCTTCCATTGCACAGGGAGATAAAGTGTGACTGCATTCTGACACAAGTTTGGGACACCTGGAATTGAACTCAGTGCTGCTTGACTTAAAGGAGAACTAAAAAATGCCATATTTTATATAGTGAACTTATTGCACGAGGCTAAAGTTTCAGCTTGTCAATAGCAGCAATGATCCAGGACTTCAAACTTGTCACAGGGGGTCACCATCTTGGAAAGTGTCTGTGACACTCACATGCTCAGTGGGCTCTGATTGGCTGTTGAGAAGCTAAGCTTAGGTCTCGTCACTAATTATCCAGCAGAAAATGAGCTTCCCTGGCTGTAATATAAGCTGATGCTACAGGTTTGCTGATTATTAAATTCTGATGCTAATTGCACTAGTTTCTGTGCTGCCATGTAGTAATTATGTGTATTAATTACTAATCAGCCTTATATTGTGACATTTCTATTCTATGTGTACTGTATATTGTGAGTGGGTCCCTAAGCTCAGTAAGTGACAGCAGCACAGAGCATGTGCAGTGAATCAGCAGAAAAGAAGATGGGGAGCTACTGGGGCATCTTTGGAGACACAGATCTTTACTGCTAAATAGCTGTGGTTGCCTTGGGCTGGTACAGAAGCACAAAACAAAATGTACAACATTTCTAGCTACTTCTTTAGTTAAGCTTTCGTTTTCTTTTAAGTGACCCGATTAATGGCTGAACCGTTGGAGAGTTTTCCCACTACAGGTAGGTGTAAACTGAAAAGACGGAGAGAGTATTTATACAGTGCTCAGCTGCATCTGTAATTATGAAAATTCAGCTTTCTCAGCCTTTAATAAACACGTTAAACAGCAGCAGCCGAAGAAATTAAAACAAAATTTTATACAAATTGCACTGATAAAATCGTCGCTCGCATCCTTTTCCCTGGAGTCAGAACTCAAGGAGCTGATTCACCTGATTGCAATGCCACTAAAAACATTTGCTTATCTCCTTTCATATACTCTTTGCTTTCATATGTCTCCCTGTTGCTTTTCTTTCCATTGCAGCTTTTTTTTGTCAATATCTCACGTCTGAACCACGTGTGTGTGAGTATTAAATCATTTGCAATCAATATATTCTCTGTAGTTTCCCAGTCATACCTGTTAGTGAAAGAAGATCTTTTAATCTGTGATTCTGTATATATTGTAGGCTTTATGTATCTGTTATTATGTTAGTTCCTGTACATATTTCCAGTGTCGGACTGGCCCGGCGGGACACCGGGAAAAAACCCGGTGGGCCCCGACCCTCGTGGGCCCCCGCCGGGCCAGGCCCCATCCCCCGATGCTTGTTTTTTGAAAAAAAAAAAAAAAAAGGATCTTCGTGGATGCGCAGTGTGCGCATGCGTGCAGACACAGCGCCGTGCGCGCATGTGTGCAGACGGAGCGCGGTGCGCACACAGAGGGGGCCATCGTGTGCGCATGCACACTGAAGGGCGCCGCACGGCGCGTTGCAGCAGGGGGACGGGGGCCTGTAGGGGGGCCCTGGACTGGAGTCCCGGTGGGCCCCGGGCCCCCCAGTCCGACCCTGCATATTTCGATATTAGGGGGCAGATTTACTAAAGGAGCGAAATGGCAAATACTGGTGACAATTCGCCAGGGTTACCGCCCGCAGGGACATCGGTAATTTACTAACGGGCACAGATGCCAATTCGCTAGCGAAAGAGATAGGCGCTAGCGCTCATTCTCACTCTGTCTCCAGGCAACAATTCGCTCTGGCGAATGAACGTTACTCCTCAAATTCACTAAAATGCGGTTTTTACCTCTTTCGCCAGACTTGCCTTCACCACCTCAGACCAGGCAAAATGCACTGCAGTGTATAGATCTTCCTCAATCTTCTGTTACTTACATCATATTCTGTGAGTGGAAAACGCAAAAAAGTTAAAAAAAAAAACGCTGGCGTCTTTTCCTTTTTTTTTTCTCCTGATAGGCTGCAAAAGTCCATAAATTTATTTTTGGGTAACCGGGTACCCCCTACATTTTCTAACATATGGAAGATTCACTATACAGTGGGCTCATGTGTAGGGCATTATAATAACTCTATAGTCTTTATTATGGTTCCCTGGACTTGTGTAATTAACAATCGAAACGTAATGTATTTGCTGCAACATGTAACATAAAGACGTCCATTCAACTTTAAATTTCCCTTCCGTCTGCAAATTAACCCGATCGCAAGGCCTCTAGCGAATTTGCGCTAGGCAGAAATGAACGCTAGTGCATCTTCGCTTTGAATTGCTCGCATTGCCGAAGTAACGATAGCAAAAAAGTCGCCAACGTCACTCAGCATTTTAGTGAATTAGCATTGTCTTAACGAATTTTCGCCTGGTGAAATGAATCGATAGTTGCGAATTTTTCGCCGGGTAGTATATCTGCCACTAGGGGTTTACTGATAATAGATTCCATACCTGTATGGCTGTATGGGGGGATGAGCAGGCTTATTCTAAAGATAGAACCAAAATACGAAATTGGCAGCACTCCCAGTTGTAGTATAAAACCGCCTTTTTCAAGCTGACATAATATTTTGTCAGCTTGAAAAAGGACCATTGTAGGTCCGAAACGTTGCTGCTGTTGCCATGATATATGTAAAAGAATAAAGGTGGTTTTATACTACAACTGGGAGTGCTGCCAATTTCGTATTTTGGTTCCATAGAAGCATGTGGAGGTGAACACATGATGTGGCGTGCACCCTGCCATTAAGGAAAACAATTACTGAGGAGCTGGGCCAACAAAGAAATTATTCTAAAGATAGGAAAGGAAGAAAACTACTTAAAGGAACAGTAACACCAAAAACTGAAAGTGTTTTAAAGTAATGGAAATACCATGTAGTGTTGCCCTGCACTGGTAAAACTAATGTGGTTGCTTCAGAAACACTACTATAGTTCATATAAACAAGCTGCTGAGTAGCAATGGCGGAAATTGAAAAACGGCTATATGGCACATGATAAGTAATGGATAACAGATAACATTATGTTCTACAGAGCTTATCTGCTATCTGCTGTGTATCTTGAGCCTTTTCTCCTTTGAATAGCTGCCCCCATTGCTACACAGCAGCTTATTAATATAAACAATAGTAGTGTTTATGAAGCAAACACAGCAGTTTTACTAGTGCAGGGCAACACTACATTATATTTTTATTACTTTAAAACAATTAAATTTTTTGATGTTACTGGTCCTTTAAAGGATGGGTATTAAATAGGAGCTAGGATTACTCACAATTTAGTCCTATCCCCAGGCTCCTTTACATTCCTGCGCTTGTAGCACTACAAATAAAAATCAGAACTGGAGATTGTAATTGCCAAACCTTCACTCCCTAAAGTATTTAACTAACCCTGCCTTTTACAGCCGCCACCACACAGGCTGGTAAGAAACAATACAACTCGATTACTTCCAACATAAAAAAAAAATTAAAACTGAATTAGGGAATTTCTCTCCAGGTTCTATGTGTCCACTGGGCTCTATATCTGGGCAAGGATGTTCCGCTTTGGACTCTATCAGCTCTACAATCCTGAGCAGTTCTTTTCTTCTCATTGCTAATTATAACTATTCATCTTATGCTAATAAATAGATAAAAAGAGATGAAACGAAAGCAGAATAGTGGCAGGGATTTTATATTACCATCCAAGAACGACAATGCGGCCATCATTATAGTTATTAATATGAATATTTAAACACTTATACAATCTATACTACATATTAAATCTGGCAGGTTCTCTTTCCTGATGGAGGAACGCATTCCTTTTATTTAAACCTTTTTATATAAAAACACACAATACATTATTTCTACGCAACACCGCACACGAGCATTTATATAGGTGACCTGGTGCTGCTGTATTTCTTCTTTAACATTGTTACTAGCAGCATCCCCTTCTATTTCTCTAATTCCTCCGAGAACATAAGGCAATGTGTAACTATATGCAACTTTTTAATTACAGACCAAGACTTCAGCTTCGGAAATGTGGCAAAAAGGGAAACAGTCAGTTCACCCAGTGACCATATAATAGAGTGCACCGTGGGTGTCAATATGGGAGCGTAATGCGGGTCATTTCTGTAAAAGGCTTTGGTGGAGTTGGGGGGGTGGGAGATTTTTTGGGGAGCTCTCAAACTTTAAGCTAAGGTAAGAAATTATAGAAATCATTGTATGTGCTTTAGCAAGACGGGCACCCTGGCATAAGTGAGAGATGGGTACTTTGAGATATTCTAGGGCAGTGGCTCACGAGCAACCTGTTGCTTGTCAACCACTTGGATGTTGCTCACAGTGCAGCGTCGGACTGGGCATGCGGGACACCGGGAAAAAACCGGGAGGGCCTCGCCAGCCCAGATCCGCCAGACCTCCCCTCCTCCCACCCAATTGCGTAAGGAAGGCGCAATATGCAAAGCAGGTATGCACCAACAGGGGGGGAGGGACAGAGGGAGCCTGGCAACTGGGGCAGCAGGGGGGCCCTGCTACTGGGATGGGGAGCTAGCGGGGGGACCTGGCTGCTACTGGGGGCGGTGGTGGGGCCCTGATGTGTCAGACCCGGTGGACCCTGACCCCCCCCAGTCCGACCCTGTCCCAGTGGCCTCAAAGCAGGTGCATATTTTTGAATTTCAGGCTTGGAGCTAAGTTTTGGTTGCATAAAAACCATGTGTACTGTCAAATAGACAGTCCTGTATGCTGCAAGTCCACATATGGTCTTCCAAATACCCATTCGCTATTACAAACAGAGTTCCAAACCCAGAGCTAGAGCCAAAGTCACAGTCACGGCTCACTCCTCCTCCTATAACAACCACCTTTAACTCTGGGAGGAGACCACCAGTAATCGGGTGCCGCCAGGCCTTTTTGCGAGAGGACCAAAGAGAGAGAGTTCTGATCAGGAAAGGGAACTGAACGTTGTAAATGGAATTTCGGTATAGCAGGAAGATGACCTGTATTAGGGCTCAGTAGAGCATGCTTCATTTCTATTTAGTATTTAGTAAAGGAGAAGGGGAAAGCCTGCTAAGCCTCTATGGGTGCTGTACTATAAAAGTGAAGTATGTGGTGTCAAGTGCCTGAGGCAGAAGTAGAGGGTTGGAGAATTCTACGATAGAACATCACCTCAAAGTAGTGGAGAAAAAGGTCCCATGTAGATAACTCCACTCCAGGAGTGACAGATAAGAGTACGGTAGTCAAAGCAGACTTGGCCTCCAACAAGGAGAGCAATGGAGTTGGTACCAGAGTAGGAACATGAGTGAGAAGGTCTAGGGAAGAGTAACGAGCTCTGTGACAAGATCTATGCAAACATTGACTGGGATGAACCTGTATAAAGATTTGACAAAAGCCTGCAATTATCAAAGGCATTATCACTCCATGGTTGTGAAGACATTAAAGGGATACTGTCATGGGAAAAAAATTTTTTTCAAAATGAATCAGTTAATGGTGCTGCTCCAGCAGAATTCTGCAATGAAATCCATTTCTCAAAAGAGCAAACAGATTTTTTTATATTCAATTTTGAAATCTGACATGTGGCTAGACATATTGTCAATTTCCCAGCTGTCCCAAGTCATGTGACTTGTGCTCTGATAAACTTCAATCACTCTTTACTGCTGTACTGCAAGTTACAGTGATATCACCCCCTCCCTTTCCCCCCCCCCCCAGCAGCCAAACAAAAGAACAATGGGAAGGTAACCAGATAACAGCTCCCTAACACAAGATAACAGCTGCCTGGTAGATCTAAGAACAACACTCAACAGTAAAAACCCATGTCTCACTGAGACACATTCAGTTACATTGAGAAGGAAAAACAGCAGCCTGCCAGAAAGCATTTCTCTCCTAAAGTGCAGGCACAAGTCACATGACCAGGGGCAGCTGGAAATTGACAAAATGTCTAGCCCCATGTCAGATTTCAAAACTGAATATAAACAAATCTGTTTGCTCTTTTGAGAAATGGATTTAAGTGCAGAATTCTGCTGGAGCAGCACTATTAACTGATGTGTTTTGAAAAAACATGTTTTCTGATGACAGGATCCCATTAAATATGTCATAATTTGGTGAATAATGTAACTATGCACATTCTTATATACTGTAACATTTCATATTAGCCACAGAGGAATACTAGCTGGTGGGACCTGACAAAGTTGTTTGTAATGTGGAATTGTGGAATTTCTTTACTCCTAGTTGGGCTTTATTTAAGCTAAAACCACCCATGGCACCTTTTCTGAACAAACTATCAAAATGCAAATAATCAACCTTAGTTAGAGATGGCTGCATAATTGGGAATCACTGCTGGCAGCATGATTAAACGGCGGTCAAATTGAGCTGAAAGGAAAACGCTTTCCATGCAGAAAAGAGGTGTCCATTCCAAACCAGTGGTAAATTTGTTGACAAATTGGCCAATTTTTCATTTAATGGAGGAATTTGAAATAATCGTCATTTATGACTGTTAGAACTGTACCTTAATTTGGTTGGGGGCTGGTTAGAAGGAAAAAGCATAGGATTTCATATTAATGCACATCGGTTATACAATGTTTAATCAGCTCTAAATACCAGCACCATTTTATGGGAAGAACACTAAGTTTTGGGACAGAGCAGGGGGTGTAGACACAGATTTGGGGAAGAGATGTAGAATGTCACTTTAAATATGAGGCCTTTTATTTATCTACCAATGGCTTAAAACTGGGTTGGGTAGACTGGTTGTCCTTTGTGATGACCTTACTATGGATGCACCAAATACAGTATTTTTTAATTTGGACGAATACTGAATCCAAAGAGATGTCTATGGTGGTGTCCTCATGCTACTCCTACATCTCCCAGCTCGTTGGCAAATAAACCATGATCAGGCTCATTTCATTTTCTGATTTGGTGCCTATATGTTATGTTTGAGACTAACAAGGCTAGAGGAAGATGCAGAACTAATGTAAATTGAAAGATAAATGAGACCTGCAGTATATTAGTTTATTACATTTTAAGTGAGTCTTTGGCTCGACTGAATTCCTTCTATCAATCAGTAAAACATGAACATTCAAGCTTTTCCTTCTTTCAAATGTTTTGTTGCAGGGCCAGGAAAAGAATAAACACCATAAAAACAAGGAGGGAAATTATTAATGGACAATTTCTTGCCAACCATTCTACGATTTATAGAACTATAGATTTCCAATCAGTCTTAGGCACTAAGGTTAGTAAATGAGTTTGCTCAAGTGCCTGATGAAGATTTTTCTCCTTCCCTGCAAATACACATTTTTATAAATTATACCCAGTAGAAGAATCGCATTCGATTATGTGGGTGTTTTAAGACAATGGATGAAAGGGAATTATTAATGTTTCTAATATTAGTCTGTAAGAGGCTCCACATTGACATCATTAGCATCTTTTAGTTTTTAGGAACTGGATTTTTAAGTAAATAGGTGGTTTTGGCTTAAATAAAGCCCAACCAGGAGTAATATTCAACATATTATAAACAATTCATAGATCATGAAACAAAGAAAATCCCACAAACCCACCAATATCCCAATAGCCAGCAGAGTCCATCGCTCTGTCCTTTGGCAACTTTCCACCAAACAAACCAAATCAATGGGCAGTTTGCAAAGTCTTGGTTTGTCAATATCACCTTCCTTCCCTCACCACTAACCGAAATGAACATCTGAGAAAAGTCTTTCCTGGACCAACCTCCTCCAGTTTCCATCACCCAACAAAAACTAAATAAAACATCAGACTTTCTTTCATATGCAGATCTGAATCGATTCTCCCAGGCTACAGAAAGCTGCACCTCTAGCCTCTGCCCAGTATATAGGGACTGAGACAAGGTGGAATAGTTTTACGGGCTACTTCCCTCTCTGTTTTTATTTCTATTTATGGGTTACTTTGTGTGTTTTTGTGTTCATTTCAACTCCAGAATTTGCGTCTAGTGATGGGCGAATAAATTGGCATGTGCGAATCCATGGCGAATTTCTGTGTTTCGCCAGCGGCGAATACATTTGTGAAAATTCACTGGCGTCAAAAAAATTTGGGCATGCGTCGGAAAAGTCACTTGCATCAAAATCGTCTCGCGTCAACACTATTCGGACGCCCATTGACTTTAAGGCAGACATCAAAATTTAGGTGAATGGACGCGGGCGTCAAAATTGATGCAGGTGTCAAAATTCTAGTTTTGCTAATTTTTCACTGGGAGAAATTCGCCCATCGCTATTAGTGTCCCGTAACTGTAGTTAAGTAAGTATAGCCAATTCCTCTCTTGTGGTGCTAAGTAACTTGGCATCAGTAATTATATATAATAAAGGAGAAGCCCCACTTGGGGTTTTATATTAAAATGGTTTCCCTAACTGCGTCTATTGCTGTATTATCAAGGCTGCGCAGGAAACAATTCACACTTCGGTTTCACACAGCATGTGAGAAAAATATGTTTAATCAGTCCGTTAATGCCTATTGCCCTTCTGTCATATGAGCAGTGATCCCAGCTCAGTGATAATTGCACAGTGTTATTACATAGGAGATTTGGTTGGTAAGTGCTAACCCCCTCACGGCTTTGTGTGAAATAATCCGATTCATTTGACATTCTTTCATTACATAAGAGACAAAGCATTCCCATCTTCGTTATAGCTAATCAGCACAAAGATAACAATCTCCTATTTCCATCACTTGTAAACTTCACCATCCAGCAGGCTTAGCTGGCCAATGGGTGGAATATATGGAATATAGGAAATATAGGGACCTGACAGCAGTCTGGGTGCAAGACCAACTTCCCTAAACCTGACAGGAAGAACCTCAATCAAGGGTAACTTCTCAGAGTAGGATGCCAATTGTATTTGTGAGTCTCTCTTTTTATTTTGGGGAGGCATCAGCAGGTTCCTTGCTTTCTATATAAGCTCCTGCTTTTCTGTTGGTCCAGAACATGTTTTTGCTAAGGTACTACCTTGTATACCATATACATATCAATCAGACATTCTTAAACCCAACTGTGATCCCATGATTGATGGTTTATATAGGTAAGAACTGGGTGTTAACTATGATACATATGTGAGAACTTGGGGGGAAAAAGACTGAGGATAGGAAATAATGACTTTCATTAACCATATCCCATAAGTAGACAAGAGTCCCTTCCCCTAATGTCAGGATACAAACACCATTATGTGCAGCTCAAATTCACTGCTGAAACTCAGCGCAACCAAAATATATTTGCTAATCACTAATAACCAGCACCTATTCAGGTACATTAGATTGTTAGTGGGGGGAAAAGTGCTAAAGGTGGTCAACGGGTACATTCTGGGTAAGTGGCAGCTTTGCACCTATTGTACAGGTACCTTCATAAATAAGCCTTTTTGTACTCACCTGTATTAAGCACAAAACTGCCCCCAAAGTATGTGCATAACTTGCATATATAGATATACAAAAAATTTCAGTATATGAACCCTTCCTGTACTAAGAATAATTCAGAAGGAACAGCCCCCCAAGTTTGCTTAGAGCCATCACAGAGAAATCCCATAACACTAAGCTAGCGTAGATCAGTAGTGGATCCCCTTTAGACCGATCTGGGATGTTGCCTGGGCCCATAGTACCAAGGGGGCCCAGTGTTATCATTTGGAGATGGGGCATGGGCAGAATGTGGTTAGAGTGGGGGAAGTACCAGGGTTCTGGCGGGAGGGGGAGGCACCTCCTGGGTCGCAAAGGAATTGTAATCAACCCCTGCCATAATATTTTTTATATTTTCTTCTGCAGTAAGCACAGCAATATTAGGAAGTGTGTTGGTCCTGTAGTATCATGGATAATAAAGGAGCATTCACTTTAGTTCTGTACCTTAACTGGTCTTTAGTCTTGTGTCTCGCATTCTATCCCTTCCCCATTGTGCCTCACTCATATTCATTCTATCCATTCCCCATTGTGCCTCACACACCTGCATTCTATCCATTCCCCATTGTGCCTCACACACCTGCATTCTATCCATTCCCCATTGTGTCTCACTCACCTGCATTCTATCCATTCCCCATTGTGTCTCACTCACCTGCATTGTATCCATTCCCCATTGTGTCTCACTCACCTGCATTCTATCCATTCCCCATTGTGTCTCACTCACCTGCATTCTATCCATTCCCCATTGTGTCTCACTCACCTACATTCTATCCATTCCCCATTGGGTCTCACTCACCTGCATTCTGTCAATTCCCCATTGTGTCTCACTCATCTTCATTCTATCCATTCCCTATTGTGCCTCACTCACCTGCATTCTATCCATTCCCCATTGTGTCTCACTCATCTTCATTCTATCCATTCCCTAATGTGCCTCACTCACCTGCACTCTGTCCATTCCCCATTGGTCTCACTCACTTGCATTCTATCTATTCCCCATTGTGTCTCACTCATCTTCATTCTATCCATTCCATATTGTGCCTCACTCACCTGCATTCTATCCATTCCCCATTGTGCCTCACTCACCTGCACTCTATCCATTCCCCATTGTGCCTCACACTCACCTGCATTCTATCCATTACAGTTGCACATACACACTTTGCTTACACACTTTTCCATACCCAAACATAGAGGCCAGTGGTATCCTAAAAGAGCTAACCCCATAGTTTGAGGACCCATACACACAGTGGGATATTTAGCAAAATTCGAAAAGTTCTCACAGTTTTCTAAAAACTACTACGTCCAAATCCGCACAGATTTTTTCCCCTATTTATCAATACATGTTCCTGAAAATTTATTGTGCAGAAAAAAACTCGATAAACGGCGGAAAAAATCTGAAAACCACAACTTTGTTGATTTGACACCCGAATATCGCAACTTGTTTCGGATTTGATGCCCGAATACTGCGACTCTTTTGATTCGATGCCTGAATACCGCGACTTTTACTGAAACCCATTTAAACCTGATTTGGGACATCTGCCATTGACTTCTACATGAACTCGACAGGTCTGAGTTGGAATACTTTTTTATTTAGACTTGTAACACCATATGGGTTTAATAAATCACCAAAAAAATAGTTTTTCCCCTTTAAGTACAATAAGAATAAAATCAGACTTAAATGATAAACTCCCTACGCTTTTTAAACTATCCTCTAAAAACCTTATTTAATATTCGTGTCATATATCACTGTGAAAAAAGCTTCTCTCATTAGTTATGGAGGTTACAGCTCTTGCTATTCGTAATGATAGAAATGACTGATAGTTCCCCTTTGTTTGTTCAGATTGCTGGATACTGTACCATGTAGAAAGTTATTATTCTTGTTAAGCGGAACATGAGTGGGAAGCCCAAGAACTGAATATGAATGTATGGCATCTCTAGAGACCGCTCCTCTCAGCCCATAGATAAACCATCGTTCGCAGCAGCGTCTCCAAAATATTCTCACAATCACACTATTGGTTACTTCTGTACCAAAACTACGCTGCGCAATATGTTGGTGCTCTATAAATACATGTTAATAAAAACTGGCATGGCTTGGTAAAATATCACCATTTTCATGATAAATGTGTCCAACATTGGTCACTGTTTCATTTGAGTCTTTAGATATATTTATCTTACGGGAACATCTTGTATCAGTGAAGCTGATAAAGCTCCATGTGTGATAACATATGTCTTTAAGTTTTACCGAACATTCAGAGTATATTTTTTCTGCACTGAGACTGATAGAATATTATCTGTAGAGAACATTCCTTACATTCACATTTATATTTATGGATTTTGATGAGAGTAGCCATATTGTTTGTTTCTGCTTAATTATGGTATTACCAAAGCACCATCTGCTAATAAAAAGTGACATCAGAACTCACCATTTATAACTGATGACATCAGAACTCACCGTATATAAGGATATAATTTACAAGATATTCATGGCTTTTGTGTATTATAAGGATATCAGCAACTCCATCACCCCAAAGCTTCAGGCTGAATTAGACAGCTTGTGTATATATAACTTATATCATTTACCTCTACTGTAAATTATAAGGATATTCTCTGGATATTCTGTGACCATAAAAGACACAAGGCTGCAGGCTGAGTTATACAGGGAACTCTGAGTATCACTCATGTATTATAAGGGATAATGTACCCCCTACTGTAAATGATAAGGATATTAGAAGTCACTGAGGGGTTCTGTGACCATATAAAGACACAAGGCTGCAGGCTGAGTTATACAGGGAACTCTGAGTATCACTCATGTATTATAAGGGATAATGTACCCCCTACTGTAAATGATAAGGATATTAGAAGTCACCGAGGGGTTGTTCTGTGACCATATAAAGGCACAAGGCTGCAGGCTGAGTTATACAGGGAACTCTGAGTATCACTCATGTATTATAAGGTATAATGTACCCCCTACTGTAAATGATAAGGATATTAGAAGTCACTGAGGGGTTCTGTGACCATATAAAGGCACAAGGCTGCAGGCTGAGTTATACAGGGAACTCTGAGTATCACTCATGTATTATAAGGGATAATGTACCCCCTACTGTAAATGATAAGGATATTAGAAGTCACTGAGGGGTTCTGTGACCATATAAAGGCACAAGACTGCAGGCTGAGTTATACAGGGAACTCTGAGTACCACTCATGTATTATAAGGGATAATGTACCCCCTACTGTAAATGATAAGGATATTAGAAGTCACTGAGGGGTTCTGTGACCATATAAAGACACAAGGCTGCAGGCTGAGTTATACAGGGAACTCTGAGTATCACTCATGTATTATAAGGGATAATGTACCCCCTACTGTAAATGATAAGGATATTAGAAGTCACCGAGGGGTTGTTCTGTGACCATATAAAGGCACAAGGCTGCAGGCTGAGTTATACAGGGAACTCTGAGTATCACTCATGTATTATAAGGTATAATGTACCCCCTACTGTAAATGATAAGGATATTAGAAGTCACTGAGGGGTTCTGTGACCATATAAAGGCACAAGGCTGCAGGCTGAGTTATACAGGGAACTCTGAGTATCACTCATGTATTATAAGGGATAATGTACCCCCTACTGTAAATGATAAGGATATTAGAAGTCACTGAGGGGTTCTGTGACCATATAAAGGCACAAGGCTGCAGGCTGAGTTATACAGGGAACTCTGAGTATCACTCATGTATTATAAGGGATAATGTACCCCCTACTGTAAATGATAAGGATATTAGAAGTCACTGAGTGGTTCTGTGACCATATAAAGACACAAGACTGCAGGCTGAGTTATACAGGGAACTCTGAGTATCACTCATGTATTATAATAGATAATGTACCCCCTACTGTAAATGATAAGGTTATTAGAAGTTACCACGACAAAGGAATTTCATGTAGCTCTGATGACATCATTAAGCACTATTTATAAATATTTTACAGGTCATTTGGGGTTTTGTGTATTAGTATTTGGAGAATATAGAGATAAGGAATGGTCTGTGCACACAGAAAGACAAAGACCATAAACAGTACTTAGAAATAAGAGCTTCTAATAGTGAACACATATAACAAATGAATGTGCACCTGCCTCCAACAACAGCAGCCCATGGGACAAATAAACCGACTGGCGTGAATCTGTAATTAAAAACATTTTACCAGCTAAGCCTAATTAACCAGCGAATAAATCAGCTTAATGCAGTGTTTCCCTTAGCCGCAGGGATGTTTGCGACGTCGCTCCAGTCGCTCAGCAGCACGACTCTATGTGTGTGTGTGTGTTTAAATGTGTGTGTGTAAGTGTGTGTGTGTGTGTGTGTGTGTGTGTGTGTAAGTGTATATATGTGTGTGTGTGTGTAAGTGTGTGTGTGTGTGTGTGTGTGTAAGTGTATATATGTGTGTGTGACAGTGACAGGACAATCCTGCTGTTGTGACACTTTAACTGAGCTCTATAAATGCTACTCACTGCTTTTATACACAAGACTGTTTGTATTGTAACATCCTCACTGATACAATTGGATTTGTCCCTTATATACACATATAACACCCCTGTATATAAAGTCACCACGTGGAATTAACCTGCCGATCCCTGCAGATGGCACAATGACAACCCTGTTGGTAGAAATCACGTTCCAAAAAAACAAAGAAGATCCCAAGCCACAAGAAGTGTTGTCTGTACATCTAAGTGAGTCTCCTCCGCTATCAGTTGCCTTTATACAGGTGGGACACATCACTCTGATCAAACACTGAATGGAAGGGCAAGCAGTCTATGCAAAGTAAATATCACTTACCTGAGGCCATGCCAAACCCCTGGCATTTAAAGGGATGCCTGTAGGTCATCTATAGAGGCTGTTAGAGAGCAACGAGTGGGTTCCAGAGAGGAAGGTGTCTTGTCCCTGCAGCCCTATCTCTGTGCAAGTCCATTGGAGAGTGCTGAGAGGCAGCAGACGAGTGCATTTTAATTCCAGCCCATAGTTTGGCAAGGAGAGAGGTGTGCCTGTGTGTGTGTCTGTGTGTGTCTGTGTGTGTGTGTGTGTGTGTGTGGATGTGCAGGCTACTGGAGGTGGGCACAGGGCTGGATGCAGACTGGCACAAGCAATTGCATGCAGGCAAAGGAAAGCACTGGCAGCACATACAGAAGACAAGAGACAGTTCGTGGATAAATGAGACAGTAATGTGCGGCACCACTAGAGGTCTTCTGCTTGGCTAACCCACAGGTGTACAGTTAACTCACTCATTCCCCAATTCATCGTCTCATTCTGTTCTCACATTGTTCAAGGTTACAGCCACAGGGACATTTATTAGATGTTATTAATTCATTCAGCTTGATAATACTCAATGTGGCAATGCCGGAAACAAAGGAATTCCTGGGAGATTTCATTTTTGAAATTTTTGACATCAGACTTATTTGGATTTGGTGTGTGAAGACTCCCAGCATAACAAACATTGGCTATAATTGTTATAATATAATTGATGGGATTTCTACTGGATTTTCTTGTAAATGGATACTTTGAGAGAGAGAGATGCAGAGGCTTGTAAATGTATATTTGGTATATTTGGGGAGAGCGATGTAGAGGCTGATGTATTTGGTAGAAGTAGAATTGAAGAGCCATGCCTCCCAACATTTTGGAAATAAAAAGAGAGACAAAAAATGACCTGTGCTTAGCGTGACACATTTCTTTTAAACATGACCATTTTTGTGGCCACATGCCCTAATTACAGTTTTGCGAATGAAGGGGAATTGCACTTTAAGTTGTGAGTCTAACTTCTCCCAAGGGACCTGTTATATTATATTGTTACAATTACTTATTTGCTTATCTCAAAATTGTTACAAAAATATCTTATCTGAACCTCCTGGCTGTTCTGGTCTCTCTGCCAAAAGCCAATTAAATTAGAAACATTGTTTCTTTTTCTGGCTGTTCAGTGCAGAGAAAATCGGGGCTTTCCAGTACAAACGAGGGACTGCGGGTTGAGCTGTCAAAAGAGGGACTGTCCCTCTGAAAACGGGACAGTTGGGAGGTATGGAAGAGCAAAGCTATAGGAAGGGGGCTTTTGTATTTGTAGGGAAGAGAAAGGAACATGTTGATGAATTTGGGGAACAGGGGGCAGAGCCTGATTTATCGGGAGAGAGGGAGTGAATAGAGACTCCTGTTTTGAGGAAGGGACATTGTGCAAAGGGTGATGGTCTGGGGTAATTTTTTGGGGAAAATATGAAGATTTTAACATATTTGAAAAGAGAGATTACAATGTATTGGGGTAAATAGTGCTTTGACTTCCCTGAACCTTTCTAATAAAATGAACTCCTGATTCTATTATAGAACTGTGAGTCCACAATCATATCTTGTGTTCATGGTAGGGATGCTCCAAATCCCCTATTTTGGGACATATGCAAATCACGGTTTCCGATTCAGTTCGGTATTCGGCCAAATCTTTCACAAAGGACTTGGGATTTGGCTGAATACTGAACTGAACAGATAGGTTAGGACTGTTGGGCCTCTGGCCCACCAGGGCTTCTGTCCCAGGACCCCCTCCAGACCCCCCGCTGCGTTGTCTCGCTACATGCCGTTGCGCAATGTTTTTGCCGCTACCACTCAACAAAGTGAGGTCGCGGCCGAAAGAAGCCATGGATCTGGGTGCAGATCTGGGCCGGCGGGGCCCACAAGAGCCAGGGAGCCCACCGAGTTTTTTCCTGGTGTCCCGTTGGCCCAGTCCGACCCTGTGAACAGAACTGAACTGGGCTAACTCTACACCAGTGATCCCCAAACATGTCGCTCACCCAACCACGTGGATGTTGCTCCCAGTGGTTTCAAAGCAGGTGCTTATTTTTGAATTTGTATATAAACCAGGTGCACTGCTAAACAGAGCCTCCTGTAGGCTACCAGTCCACATAGGGGCCAGTCGTGGCACTTATTTGGCACCCTCAGAACTTTTTCATGCTTGTGTTGCTCCCCAACTCTTTTTCTATTTGAATGTGTCTCACCTGTTGGGAATGCTGCCTGTTTGTTGTCTCTAGATATAGCAGCCTTAACAGGGACCTCTGCTCTACAGCAATTGAAACACTACACTAGATCAATATTTCTTACTAGTTGTTTTGTTTTTGACTTTTTTAATTGGTGACAATTCATTTATCCAATGGATTTGAGGTCCATGTCATTTTAATTGAAATTGTAGAAGTGATGTTTAAAACTGTTGAGCCTATTGATTACTTATCACATGGTAGATTTGCAGCTGCAGGTATAGGATCTGTTATCCAGAATGCTTGGGACCTGGGGTTTTCTAGATAACAGATCTTTCCGTAATTTGGATCTTCATACCTTAAGTCTACTAGAAAATCATATAAACATTAAATAAACCCAATAGGCTGGTTTTGCCTCCAATGAGGATTAATTAGTTGGGATAAAGTACAAGCTACTGTTTTATTATTACAGAGAAAAAGGAAATCATTTTTAAAAATGTGGATTCTTTGTATAAAATGGAGTCTATGGGAGACGGCCTTTCCATAATTCAGAGTTTTCTGTAAAACAGGTTTCTGGATTAGGGATGCACCGAATCCATTATTTTGGATTCGGCCGAAACCCCGAATCCTTCCGGAAAGATTTGGCTGAATACAGAATTCCGAATCCTAATTTGCATATGCAAATTAGGGGTGGGAAGGGGAAAACATTTCTTTCTCCCTTGTTTTGTGACAAAAAGTCACGTGATTTCCCTCCTGCTCCTAATTTGCATATGCAAATTTGGATTCGGATTTGGTTCGGCCGAAGACTGCTGAAAAAGGCTGAATCCTGGCCAAATCCTGAACCGAATCCTGGATTCAGTGCATCCCTATTCTGGATAATGGATCCTATACCTGTACCTGTACCTGTTTAAGATGAAAAGTTGAGTCCATGCTCGGTGTTAAGCATTCTATCTTGCATGGAGGGTTCTAACTGCATTCAGAAGACCAGCAACTCCCATGTCTTGCAAATGTACATTAAATATGCTTATCTGTTAGCAACCAGTAGGAGCCCCTCAATTGGTAGCAATCATAGGGATCTAATTAATAATTTCAAGATTTGGATTTTGACTGAAAACTGTATTTTTATATTCAATTTTGAAATCTGACATGGGGCTAGACATATTGTCAATTTCCCAGCTGCCCCAAGTCATGTGACTTGTGCCTGCACGTTAGGGTGGAACTACTTTCTGGCAGGCTGTTATTTCTCATACTTAAAGGAACAGTAACACCAAAAAATATAAGTGTTTTAAAGTAATGAAAATATCATGTAGTGTTGCCCTGCACTAGTAAAACTGATCTGTTTGCTTCAGAAACACTACTATAGTTCATATAAACAAGCTGCTGTGGAGCAATGGCGGAAATTGAAAAACGGGTAAATGGCACAGGTTAACTAATGGATAACAGATAACACCACTAGACAGAGAGAGCTTATCTGCTATCTGCTGTGTAACCGGAGCCTTTTCTCCTTTGAATGGCTGCCCCCATTGCTACACAGCAGCTTATTTATATAAACAATAGTAGTGTTTCTGAAGCAAACACAGCAGTTTTACCAGTGCAGGGCAACACTGCATTATATTTTCATTACTTTAAAACACTTATTTTTTGACGTTACTGTTCCTTTAATGTAACTAAATCAGTCTCAGTGGGACTTGGCTTTTACTATTGAGTGTTGTTCTTAGATCTACCAGACAGCTGTTATCTTGTGTTAGGGAGCTGCTATCTGGTTACCTTCCCATTGTTCTGTTGTTTGGCTGCTGGGGGGTAGGGATGTAGCGAACGTCGGAAAAAATGTTCTCAAACATATTCGTGAACTTGCGTCAAAAATGCGAACGGTTTGCGAACGTCGCGAACCCCATAGACTTCAATGGGAAGCCGAATTTTAATAGCTAGAAAAGACATTTCTGGCCAGAAAAATGATTTTAAAGTTGTTTAAAGGGTGCAACGACCTGGACAGTGGCATGCCAGAGGGGGATCAAGGGCAAAAATGTATCTGAAAAATACATTGTTGACACAGCGCTGCGTTTTGTGCTGTAAAGGGCAGAAATCACACTACGTCACTCAGGTGATGTTTCTGGACACGGAATGTGAAAAAGCTCACACAGCTAGGTGGCACTTGGTTAAAGACTGGGCAAACAATGCCTGCAAGGGCAACGTATACAGTAGTGGATACGGAATATATTATTGCTGCTGTAAAAACATCACTCAGGTGATGTTTACGGACACGGAATTATTATTGATATTTAGACAGAATGTGAACAAGCTCACACAGCTAGGCGGCAGTTGTTTGAAGAACACACTGGGCAAACAATGTCTGCAATGTCAACGTATACACTACAGCAGTGGATACGGAATATATTATTGCTGCTTGGGAAACGTCACTCAGGTGGTGTTTCTGGAGACGGTATTATTATTGATATTTAGACAGAATGTGAAAAAGCTCACACAGCTAGGTGGCAGTTGTTTGAAGAACACACTGGGCAAACAATGCCTGCAAGTGCACTACTATTGGTGCACTACTATGAAGAACAGCAAACAGCACTGGACACGTTAAAGAACAGTAAGATAAGTAAAATAAAAAAATATATATATGTATATTAAAAAAAAAAAAAATTACTCTGGTTGGTGCTGAACTACTAGGAGCAGCACACCAGTCCCACTCCCCAACACAGCTAGACTAATAGCACTGGGCTCTTATAGTAGCAAAGTAAAAAAACAAATAAGAAAATAAAAGCAGTCCTTACAAGGACTATTGGGTTATTACAGCAGTCAGCAGATGAGATCAGCAGCAGTGCCCACAGCAGCTACATACAGAGCACTGCAGTAGAAGGTAGATTACTAGTCAGCAAAGCTACCTAACCTAAAATGTCCCTCAAATCCCTGCAGAGTTCTGTCCCTACAATACAGAGCAGTATCAAGTAGATTACTAGCCAGCAAAGTTACTATCAACTGTCCCTCAAATCACTAACAGCTCTCTCCCTACACTAGCTCTTCCAAGCACACACAGGCAGAATGAAAAAACGCTGCAGGGCTTCAGTTTATATATGGAAGGGGAGTGGTCCAGGGGGTGTGGGGGTGGTCCAGGAGGGAGAGCTTCCTGATTGGCTGCCATGTATCTGCTGGTCTGGGGTGAGAGGTCAAAAATAAGCGCCAGCTATGGCGAACCCAAATTGGCGAACGTCGCGCGACGTTCGCGAACATTCGGCGGACGCGAACAGTCGATGTTCGCGCGAATTAGTTCGCGGGCGAATAGTCCGCGACATCCCTACTGGGGGGGGGAGGAAAGGGAGGGGGTGATATCACTCCAACTTGCAGTACAGCAGTAAAGAGTGACTGAAGTTTATCAGAGCACAAGTCACATGACTGGAGGCAGCTGGGAAATTGACAAAATGTCTAGCCCTATGACAGATTTCAAAATTGAATATAAAAAAATCTGTTTGCTCTTTTGAGAAATAGATTTCAATGCAGAATTCTGCTGGAGCAGCACTATTAACTGATGTGTTTTGAAAAAAATGTTTTCCCATGACAGTATCCATTTAACTTGTGCTATTGTGTGGGCAATGGAGATTTATGAACCAAAATGCGATTACCTTTCCCTCCTGTCAAGCATTTAATCTTGTAGAAAAACCTTGTCAAGTAAAGGGGGTTACCCCGAAACGTTGCATTGCACTCCGCTTCAATAAATGATTGAAATTTTCACGCAGACCTGAGTGCTGTGAGGTTTTTCTACACTATTGCATTGGGAGGGTGCCAAGCCTCCACCCACGTGCACCAGGCAAATCTTTATCCATTGGAAAGGAGGGTGTGCGAATCCACACTACACTGTTTGAAGTATTTAATCTTTCCATCCAAAATGGTGTCAAGGTTATTGCAGAAATTTAAGCAAATATCATCATTATGACTTTAATAGAATAAAATAGACCGGCCTCGTTTTATGGAACAATAACGAATACAGGTGAAATAATAATAAAATGGAGCTTAAAGGCACCACATGGCAACATTTCTTTTTTTATATTGTATCTCACAGTAACGCTGCAGATTCCTGGATGAGATCACGGAACATTCTGAACATTCTGGATTGGCTGTTGGGGACTGTTTGGTGGGAACAGAAGGGGCGTGGGTTTACTTCTAGGCCGCAGTTTTTGGTTGCAAAAGAGAAAGAGCTATTATCGTTCAACTGCACATATTTCATTCTCATTTAGAGACAAACTGCAATATCTCGCCCCGACGGTGATTCACATTGGACGTTAATCACAGCTAGATAGAGGCATCATATTTACGGTTAGAGTATGTTCTAACGTCGCTGCTGCTTTTCTTACTGATATACATTTCATTTCATCCATGCACATCCCTCTCATGATGCCAATAAGCTGCAGAACATTTAGAACAAGACTTTTTAGCTTATTTTACATAACAAAAATGCCCGGCCATTCAGTGTATAGATGGTCAGAGCCATTTGTTAATACACAATTTGTCACCCCTTTGTACTGAGACGGGTATGGAACCTGTTAGCCTGGCATTTTCCGGATAACGGATCTTTCCATAATTTGGATCTGCCTTAAAGGAACAGTAACATCAAAAAATAAAAATGTTTTAAAGTAATGAAAATATAATGCGGTGTTACTCTGCACTAGTAAAACTGATGTGTTTGCTTAAGAAACACTACTATTGTTTATATAAATCAAGTTACACTGCAGATAGCAGATAAGCTCTGTCTGTTTAATGGTGTTATCTGTTATCCATTAGTTAACCTGTGCCATATAGCCGTTTTTCAAATTCCGCCATTGCTCCACAGCCACTTGTTTATATGAACTATAGTAGTGTTTCTGTTTTACCAATGCAGGGCAACACTACATGATATTTTCATGACTTTAAAACATTTACATTTTTTGGTGTTACTGTTCCTTTAAGTCTACTGGAAAATCATGTAAACATTAAATAAACCCAATAGGCTGGTTTTGCTTCCAATAAGGATTAATTATATCTTAGTTGGGATCAAGTACAAGCTACTCTTTTATTATTACACAGAAAAAGGAAATCATTTTTAAAAATTTAGATTATTTGGATAAAATGGAGTCTATGAGAGACGGCCTTTCCATAATTCTGGTTTCCGGATAACGGTTCCTATACCTGTACAGAAAGATCCACTTGCTCAGTGTAATAATCACATATGAAGAACTTGGTGCAATTTGTCATTTATATGGTTGAACATGTTGCACATACCCAATCATTAGACTTCATATGTACTTAATGGCCAGGGACAACATCTAAATCCTGACCCAGTTCTCAGCTGCCTTGTCCAATAAATATCTGACCAGACTGTGTGACATAGAGGAATCAGGGGAAACATCTTTTTGGACCAATACATACAGTAGCTAGTGACCTGCAGCCAATATCTGACCACATTGGGCTCCGATAAATTCATAAATTGTCAACCTCTCCCTGGGGGGAAGATATTATGGGACAAATTCACTAAGTGCCGAAAATGCGCTAGCGACGGCTTCGCCGCACTTCGCCACACTTTGCCAGGCGTAGTTTTGCCAGGGCGGCTCAAATTCACTAAAATCCGAAGTTGCTCTCAGGGAGGCAAAAGGTAGCGAAGTTGCGCTAGCATTACTTCTTCAAGTAAGGAGAAGGAAGGAGGGTACCCCAAAAATTTTTTCGATCTTTTTCAGCCTATCACACTGAAAAATTTAAAAGACACCAGCGTTTTTTGGGAGTTTCAACTATTTTTGAAGATTCATCAAAGAGTCAAGTTAGAGATCTCCACAGTCCGCAGAGTGAAATTCCGCCTCTCTCCATTCATTTCGATGGGATTTTTGAAGGCGTATTTATCAAATGGTGAACTTTCACGATCACCCTTTGATAAATACGTCTTTAAAAATGAATTAGAAATAGAAATGAATGGAGAGAGGCGGAATTTTACTCTGCGGACTGTGGAGATCTCTAACTTCGATCTTTGATAAATCTACCCCTATGACTCTGGCAAAGTCAAGTCTGGCGCAAGAGGTAACGTTCAGTAAAATCCACAAGTTAGTGAATTAGCGTAGTTACATCCCTTCGCCAGAGCGCAACTTCGCCTGCCGTCAGGGTGCGAAGTAGCGCTAAAGTATGTCTACTGCGCTAGCGAATTTACGCCAGCACCCGTTTACGCCAGCACCCGTTAGTAAATTTCCCCCATATAAGAGAGCAATGTCCAATGGATTAAAATGAAATTGTAACATATTGGCAGCACAAACTGGAATGCAGGAGAAAAATACATATATTTTACCAATTCAGCGTGAAAGAAAAGTACAATAATAACATTAGCATAGAGAGATTCTGCACACTGTGTAATCATGTCATTCTGGAATTCTTTTATTGCTGCGATGTTGTAGAAGGGAATAAACACGTGAAAAAGCTGCATAATTGTAAATACTTCCATGAAAGCCTGCACTGCTGCATTCACAAACACCGCATTATTATCTGTGCTCATGTTTTTCTATTGGTTCAGTGATTGCAATGAAGTTCAGAAAGAAAATGAAAGAATAAGTTCCTGAGTGATCATGGTATAGGCATTCTTTAAAGGGAATTTTTAAGTGTCCAGGAATGTAGCTTTGCCAAACTTTACAAATGCTGAGTTACTACACTGTCAGCTATTTGTTGCCTGTCCCAAATGCTGATTTACTTGTTCTATGAGCAGACACAATCCATCCTTTGCATATGGACTTGGATCCTTTTCAAAAATAATTCAAATCTACCAATTTAAAGGGGACCTGCCATCCAGACACAAAAATCTGTATAATAAAAGTCCTTATCAAATTAAACATGAAATCCAATTTCTATTTTTTATTAAAGCATTCATAGAGGTTGTAAGCTCAGTTAAAAATCTCAGCTGTCAATCAAATATTGTCTGCCCCTCCTCTATGCCTTAGGCAATTACTTTCACTTTCCATTCAGCACTTCCTACATGTCACTGCTCTCCTCACATTCCCCCTCTATCTTTACCATTAAATTGTGTAGCCAGGACATGGGGATGGACATCAGGTCCCCCATTCTGGTGCACAAACAAGATTTTGAGATGATACAAGACTTGTCTTAATAACAGTGTCCACAAAATGGCTCCTGCCTGCTTGTTATATGTAAGAGCTTACCCTGGTGGTCTAGTGGGGGACGCCCGCCGCGGCTTTTTTCTTCCCAGGCGTCGATCTAATAGGGTGCGCGCGGCGCGCTTCTGCTGGTTTTATTGCGCATGCGCCCTGACGTAATGATGTCAGCGTGCAACGCCGCGAAAATTCAAATATTTAAAGGGCCATTCTGCAGTTTCTCATTGCCCGTTATAGGTTTGTTCCTGGTGCCTTTATCTGTTTGCTATTCTGATTCTGAGCTTGATTCTGACTACCTGTTGTGACCCCTGCCTGTTCCTGACGATTCTGACCTCTGTATCCTGATCCATTGCCTGAATTTCGACTACCTCTTCTGCCGTATCCCTCTGTTTGATCTCCCGGTTTTGTTGCCTGCCTGACCTCGCTTTGAACGCTACCTGCCCAGACCTGGCCTGATTTGTTTATGCTCACTTTCTGCCTGCCTCGACCCGGCCTGTTCCAACTACGATCCCGTCTAACACCTTGTATCACGACCTTCTGCCCAAAGCCTTTGCTAACAGTCGTGCCCCTCTGCTTATCCAGAACCTCTCGCCTTACACCTCTCGTTTAAGTCCTGGTGGCATCCAAGTAGCTGAGGGCTCCTCCCAAGGCCAACGGCGGTCACACTGCAGGTGAAGCACGAGCCGAGACCAGGGTGTTTGGCATTTGTTCTGGTGTTGGATGTCGACCGTGAAATTATAATTTTGAAATCTCAGACGGAAGGAAACAAGATTCAAATAATTTATATATAAAATTAAAATTTTGCTTAACTAATGTGATAAAATAGGATTTTGAATATTTTTTTGGGGTGATGGGCCTCCTTACATATAAGGGGTTTCGCCTCTTGTTTTCCCATGCCAGTTTAAAGGGGTGCTTCACCTGTAAATTACCTTTTAGTATGTTATAGAATGTCCTATTCTAAGCAACTTTTCTATTGGTCTTCATTATTTATTTTAATATATATTTTTTTAGTTGCCTTTTTCTTCTGACTCTTTCCAGCTTTCAAATGGGGGTCACTGACCCCACCTAAAAATAAATTCCTTGTAAGGCTATAAACTCACTGTTATTGCTACTTTTACTCATCTTTCTATTCAGGCCTCTCCTATTCATATTCCAGTCTCTTATTCAAATCAATGCATGGTTGCTAGGGGAATTGGGACACTGGCAACCAGATTGGTAATCCTGCAAACTTGACAGCTGCTGAATAAAAAGCAAAATAACTCCAAAACGACAAATAATTAAAAAATGAAAACCAATTGCAAATTGTCTCAGAATATCACTCTCTTCATTCATCTCAAACGTGAACAACCCCTTTAATACCACAATGCCTAAGCCTTGTCATTAGACAGTAAATATTCTATTTCAAAGTAAAACTGAATCCTGTGCCTTTATCCTTTGAGAATAATGTGATTTACTACATTTCCCTGAATCTATAGTTTCCCCAGATTTTACACAATTTGGATGAGGATTGGAGTGCGCCAGACCCCTCTGAAGATTTTTTGGCAGGGGGGGGGCCCCCGGCAAACTCTGGTACGAAACGAAGATTGATACCATTTTCGAGCCGTATGTGGAGTGTCCCTACATTTTTCTTACCATGGTGATCAGTCGTTCAGCTCATGGGACAGGTTAAAGGCTTTATATTGTTTACCAATAATTCCTCTGCATCTATTGCCTTTCTGACAATATCAATGAGAGACTGTCACTACTATCTTTCCTACAATTGCTGTCTGTCAATTAATGGCCTGAACATTGTGTTATTTGTTCTCTTTGCTGCTTTATATTAAACTGAATGGTTACATGCAGGTCAGACGATTGGCACAGAAATAATAGGCTAATAATTTGCACGTCTGTAGCCAGATTTATAAGAAGTCAAAGTTAGGATTAAAATCTGAGAGAGGGTGGAATCAAACACTGCTCAATCTGAATCCTCAGGCAACAACTGAAGTCGCCTCCTAAATAAAAAGTGTTCTCCAACTGATTATGTGTAGTGATGGGCGAATAAATTCGCCTGGCACGAATTCGCAGCAAATTTAGTCGTTTTGCTGCCGGCGAATAAATTTGCGAATCTCCCACAAAAATTCACCGGTGATAATTCACCAGCATCAATTTCCGATTTTTTCGTAAAAACGTTTCGAATTGCGCGATTTTTTTTTAAAAAATGGTTCGAATTGCTCTTTTTTATCGTGAAAACTTTCAAATTTCACGATTTTTTCGTGAAAACTGTAGAATTTCACGATTTTTTCTTGAACTTTCCGATTTCATGATTTTTCGTGAAAATGTTTCGAATTGCACGATTTTTTTTTTAAAATGGTTCGAATTGCTCTTTTTTATCGTGAATACTTTCAAATTTCACGATTTTTTCTTGAAAACTGTAGAATTTCACGATTTTTTTGTGAACTTTCCGATTTCATGATTTTTCGGCGCAGCAAAACGGGAGAGATTCGCCCATCACTAATTATGTGAATCTGTGGAATATTCCAATATGTGCATGGCCTCTAATGATACCTCTAATGATACCTCTAATGATACCCTAATTTCCATCTATAGGTAAGAGTTCCTGGTCTCATGTGCCGTGAGTCATCTGTATGCCCATTACTTCTAGTCTTTGGGGTTCTGTCTCTAAGTGAACCCCAAATCAATTTGACTTCATCTCACTCTATTGTAGATGTTTTTTCCCGACCTATAAAGCCCCTCTGAGTTCTCCTCCTCATGTCTGTGAGATACTTGGGACAAGTTTCGTTTAATAACGTTCGGCATGTGTGAGAGCTTTCTTCTTTTTCTTTGGCTTTCCTTTCAGAGACTCTTGTAAGTCATATTACATTTGTGAACTATGAGAATCCGTCAGCAGCCAGCTCGGTTGGAAGGCATTTTTGCAAATCCTACACTCAGAGAATGATTATTTCCTCACATTTATGCTGCCTGCCAGCCAGAGCAGAAATCATTCATCCCTCCTATTGCTTTCTAAAAATCCTCTTTATATACAGTAGATAGTATATATATATATATGACCTACTTTAAAAGATGGAAGATTTAAAAATCTTCTATATCAGATGGTTTTAAATACTAATTTCTCCTGCCAAGTCAATAAAATACATTATATAGGCAGATCATTCCTGCTGTGGAGATTTGCACAGTCCATGCAGGTCCCACTGCTCTCATATGCGGCATTTGTTGTTCCAAAGAGCTGCTGTTCTACTGAAGTCAACAGAGAATCCACTCAATTAGGCTAGTGCCACACCTGAAGATCTAGGGAGATTTAGTCACCCAGCGAGATTAGTCGGGCGACTAATCTCCCACGAAAAGCCTTCCCGCCGGCTAGAATATTAATCACCGGCGGGATGGCTTCGGGGGACTTTGGAAAACGAAGTGCTATGAGTGCCGTCCTGCCGGCGATTGAGATTATAGCCAGCGGGAAGGCTTTTGGGGGAGATTAGTCGGCCGAAGAAGAAGAGCTTTGTCGCCGAGCGACTAAATATCCCCGAATCTTCGCGTGTGTTACTAGCCTAATAGGGAAGATACAAAGGGCTTCTTAGGGCTCTTACTGACAAGCGGTTGAAGCTGCGCTCCCCTGCGTTCCGTTTTTCTGCATTCAACCGCAGGGGAGAGCAGGAATAGACGCATTACGTTTTTTCCAATGGGGCTGTACTCACACAGGCGCATGTAGGCGCCGAACGCAGGAAAAATGCAGCATGTTGCGTCTCAACCTGCGTTTGGCGCCTACACGCGCCCATGTAAGTACAGCCCCATTGGAAAAAACGTAATGCGTCTATTCCTGCGCTCCCCGCTCAACTGCTCGTCAGTAGTGATGGGCGAATTTATTTGACAGGCGCGAATTCGCGGCGAATTTGCGCGATTCGCCGCCAGCAAATAAATTTGCGAAAAGCCGTTTCGCGAATTTCGCGCGAAATTCGCTAATTTTTCGGCGAATCGAAACGGCACAAATTCGCCCATCACTACTCGTCAGTAAGAGGCCTTACAGTGAGAGCTGTAAAGCTATACATTTCTCTCCCTGGAGTAATTGCACTGGCAGACCCATTAGATTAGCTGCAAGAAAGGCGTGGATACCTTTTTAAAGCAAGTAAGAAAACACAACATTTTGGGGGCTTATAACGCACCATTTGTCAGTTACAGAATATAGAGATAAGTGAACACACTTTTATACATCTTTATATCAGACACACATGTACAGGTATGGGACCTGTTATCTAGAATGCTCAGGACCTGGGGTTTTTCCAGGATAAGGAATCTCCATAATTTGGATCCCCGTGCTTTAAGTCTGTATAATAAGGATTAATTATATCTTAGTTGGGATCAAATACAAGATACTGTTTTATTATTACAAAGAAAATTGAAAAATTTAATTATTTGATTAAAATCGAGTCTATGGAAGATGGCCATTTCATAATTCAGAGCTTTGTGGATAAAGGGTTTTATACCTGTAGTACAGGTATGGAATATGTTATCTGGAAATCCGTTATCCAGAAAGCTCTGAATTACGGAAAGGCTGTCTCCCATAGACTCCATTTATCCAAATAATCCAAATTCTAAAAAATGATTTCCTTTTTTTCTCTGTAAGAATAAAACAGAAGCTTTGAACATTAAAGTACAGGTATGGGATCTGTTATATGGAACCCTGTTATCCAGAAAGCTCTGAATTACGGAAAGGCCGACTCCATTATGATAACATTTTTAAACATTATTTCCTTTTTCTCTGTAGTAATTAAACAGTAATAATAAAACAGTAGCTTGTACTTGATCCCAACTACGATATAATTAATCCGTATTGGAAGCAAAACCAGCCTATTGGGTTTATTTTATTTACATGGTTTTCTAGTAGACTCAAGGTATTAAGATCCAAATTACAGAAAGATCTGTTATCCAGAAAACCAAACCCCAGGTCCCAAGCATTCTGGGTAACAGGTCTCATACTGGGCCCCACAGCAAATTGAATTTTGGGGCCCAAAAACATTGCTAAGTTGAGTCTACTTAGATATATTAAAATTGCTCATTAATTACACTTCTGGCTCCCCCTGCAACCACATGCTTTGCTTAAACATGAGTGTAATTGGATAACACTGCAACTGCTATTGTAACCAATCAAAACCCAATGAGATGTTTGCTTTCAAGCAGGGGCCCAATAAAAGCTGCCTGCTGATTGGTTGCTACTTTATCCAGCCCAAACTTTATAATGACAAAATAAAAATGTGTTGCACCAATAAAGGTTAAATAAATATATGGTTTGTGTGCATTGATCCCTGTGATTTATTGAGCTTTTCATCTTCTTTATTAGGGGTTTCTATGCAGGGTAGATGTATTCCAGCAGAAGCGTCATTTGCAGCACTCGCTGTTCAATAAAAACCAAGTCCATCCTTTGGGCTAAATTCTTCTGAAAAGAAAAACAAAGCGAGAAAGAAAACTAAAAGGGAGCATGGCAGATGTCTAATTGTATTCTTTCAATTTGCCGTCATTGGAATAAATCCCTCTGTGACAAATAACAGTGAAGGAATAAGTTAGCAGAAACGCATCCGTATTGCTTTCATTATACAAGGCATCAAAGCAAAAGCAGTTGGTGACACTTCCATGAATCGAACGGAAACTTTACAGAGGCAGGAATCCAAGAATGACAGATTGGGCTTCAGATATTCGGCACCAAAGTGAGACTATGTGCAACATGTGACATTCCTTTACAGTTCTGATCAAATATTCCGAGAGAGAAAGGCGGCTTCACAGTACAGTAAATGGAATATAGAGAAAAATAATAGAATTTACTGGGCTGCCTTAATCTACAAGACTAGAATTCCAAGAAGAATTTAAAAGGAAAAGCTGAATGCATAGTGCTAGGATGTTGCTCAGCTGCGCACAATTGAGCATGGGAATAGAAAGACTCTGTGGGGCACATTTACCTAGGGTCGAATATCGAGGGTTAATTGACCCTCGATATTCGGCCGAAGTAAAATCCTTCGACATTGAAGTCGAAGGATTTACCGCTATTCCTACGATCGAACGATCGAAGGAATAATCGTTCGATCGAACGATTAAACCCTTCGAATCGAACGATTCGAAGGATTTTAATCCATCGATCGAAGGATATTCCTTCGATCAGGAAATTGTTAGGAAGCCTATGGGGACCTTCCCCATAGGCTAACATTGGCCTCGGTAGGTGTTAGGTGGGCGAACTAGGGGGTCGAAGAATTTTTTCGTAGTCGAAGGTTGAAGTAGCCCATTCGATGGTCGAAGTAGCCATATTCGACCATTCGAAATTCGAACTATTTTTCCTCTATTCCTTCACTCGAACTAAGTAAATTGGCCCCTGTGTGTTCATATTAATTGTTCAGGGGGCTCCATCTATATGGGAAGAAAGGAAATTTGACGATGCGAGGAAGGAGCAGGCAGGAGGTGAATATTGTGAGATATGTGCTTAAAAAGGGCACAATATTTTGTGTATTTTACCAGTGTTAGAGTGATGAATATAAAACTCCAGGGAAATATGTGTGTGTTGTTGCAGCAAGCATGGCTGTAAGTTGAGTACCGGCTTAGGAAAAGCTGAATAATGGGTCCCTGGAGTGAATGGAGGAGAGCAGGGTGGGCCTTCCATTCTTGCTCCATTAAGTGTTTTTAGCTGCCCAGGTAAGGGCTCTAACAGACAAGCATTTAACCTGCGCTCCCCTGCTGTTCCGGTTTCATGCGTTCAGCCGCAGGGGAGCGCAGGAGTAGACGCACTGAATTCTTTTCGATGTGGCTGTACTCACACAGACGCATGTAAACGCCGAACGCAGGTTGGGACGCAGCATGTTGCATTTTTCCTGTGTTTGGCGATTACATGCGTCTGTGTGAGTACAGTCCCATTGAAACGAATTCAGTGCATCTACTCCTGCGCTCCCCTGCGGCTGAACGCATGAAACCGGAACGCAGGTAAAAACGCTCGTCTGTAAGAGCCCTTATGGTAGTTAGGTAACTAGGCTGCAGATGAGCTGTAGTTAAAAGGAGATGTGAGGTTACACCTCAGGGCTTCCCCTTAAAGGGGAAGGAAACCTAGTTAGCGCAAACCCCCCACCTGTTTGTTGCCCACCCTCCCTCCTCCCCCCCTGGCCTACCCATCCCGCTGGGCAAATGCCCCTAACTTGTTACTTACCCTTCTGCGCAGGTCCGGTCCAGGGAGTTCACAGACGACATCTATGTACTTCCACGCGATCTTCTTCCTGCTGTGAACGGCGTTTTGGCGCATGCGCAGTAGGTTCGTTTCGCCGGTACGGATCTACTGCGTATGCGCCAAAAGTCGCGCGCATGCGCAGTAGATCGTACTGGCGAAATGATCCTACTGCGCATGCGCCGTTCACAGCAGGAAGAAGATCGCGTGGAAGTACATAGATGTCGTCTGTGAACTCCCTGGACTGGACCTGCGCAGAAGGGTAAGTAACAAGTTAGGGGCATTTGCCCAGCGCGACGGGTAGGCCAGGGGGGAGGAGGGAGGGTGGGCAACACACGGAAGGGGGGGTGGGGGGTTTGCGCCGACTTGGTTTCCTTTCCCTTTAAGACCTCCTTGAGTGGAGGAAGGAGATTCATGTGTAGCTGTGGAAAAGAGTGTCATTTCCTCTGAGTTAGAGAGAACTCCAAAAGGGCTGGAGAGAGGAAGAGAGAAACTCCTCCCAGGAGACAAGAGTGTCTAGAGTGAGCCCCAGAGAGGATTCTGGGATTTGTGTACATCCACGCCTGTGAGTGCTGGAAACGTGACTTTGTGTGAACACCAGTGAGGGTGTTAAAGTGGGACTGTTATTCCCTGTGTGAAGCAAGTGTGCTGAAGAATCGTTTGTGTTTAGAGGGGAACTATCGTGAAAATGAAGATTTAAAATAAGCTTCAGCATAATGAAATTAGAAACTTTCTAAATACAATCAATTAAATATTCTGTAATGTTTTAGAAATAATCAAGTTTGTCTTCACTATCCCTCTCTCAGCATCTGTTTCTCTTCATTCAGCAGTTGGGTGTCAGATATTCACTGACAGTGAGATCCAATATATCTTATAGGGGGGCTCCTTTTGCCTAGAAGATGTATAAAGGTGGCCATACATGGGTGATAAAGCTGCCAATATCGGTCCTTTATACCAATTTGGCTGCCTATTTGCCCATGTATGGGGGCTTCAATGGGTCTTCCCGATCAATATCTGGCCACGATATTGATCTGGAAGGTTTGATTTTTCCAGCGACGGACCCGTCGGAGCCCATTGCTCCTCGTTGTAATCTGAACGTTTAGGCCCTTAGACCCTGTTTGGCAATGTCGCCAGACAAGCGGATCTCTTTGTGTATGGCCAGCTTTAGAGGTCACTCTATTAAAATCACCAGACACCATGTCTCTCTACATGCAGAATTTGTTAGCATTTGTTTGTACTGGAATATGAGTTATTGGTGAGAGCTCTAATACATCTGCTAGGAAAGGAAGCCCCCCTATAAGATATATTGGATCTAACTGTCAATGAATATCTGACACCCAACTGCTGCATGAAGACAGAATGAAGAGAAACAGATGCTGAGAGAGGAATAGTGGAGATAAACTTGATTATTTCAGAAACAATACAGAATTTTTAATTGATTGAACTTAGAAAGTTTCTTATTTCAGTATATTAAATTTTAATTTTCATGATGGTTCCCAGCCAAGCTGCATTTGAACGGTGGTGTCAGTCTCCATTTCTGTGCTGAGAACTGTGCCGTGGCTATGGTCTTCACTACCTGAAGGTCACAATATCTTAAGGGAAAGTTTGGAATAGGTGGAGAAAGGTGGGGGAAGAGTGTCACAGCAGGATGTTTTAATAGGATAAAGGATTGGCACAGAGATTAGCTTGGAGGAGCTACGTTGCTTAGCGAGGAAGAACATCCCATCCACCTTAAAGGATGGCATCATGGAACAGGATAGTCAAGTGCCATTTTTATTTAGTTACAGCTGATGGAGGAATGCATGCTAGGGGTTGGGACTAGGACCAGCATTTGGACACAGGTGCACAAATGGTGGATGTTTAGCTCCTTGGATAAAGGAACCAGAAGGTGTTCAGGGTTTCCTGCTAACACTTGCCCACCCAAATCTTCTGTTGACGGTGGTCAGCATGGCAGATTTGGCAAGCATTCCATGAGTGAAACTTGTTTAACTTGCACTTTATCATATCTGAATGGTTGTTGTATGTTTGTAACTTTATTTTAGTCTGTTAATAAAAACTGTGGCCTTTTACATCCCAAACCTGGATGTCCTTACTGTCTCCAAGGATGAGATATGGTATAAAGAGAATAAAGTGGGGGCCGGTTTCCAGGAATCAAAGATTTATGATGCTGCAGAGTAATGTGATCTAGGTATAGGCTCTGGCTTCTAATCTCTGGAACCCAAGTATCCACAGATATAAAATAATCTTATTTCTTATTTGGGAAACTCCATGTCCCAAGGAAATCAAGGATTTGGCACAAATATTCAGCGCATAACCCAAAACATTTCCATTTCCACGCTCAACCTGCATCTTTTCACAACTGATGATACACTGATAAATGTTCTTTGGAATTAGACTTTGTCTTTTTGCTTTCCTAAAATGCTTTTTTTTGACCCGGTGAATGTTTTGTTTTTTGCAACATTCTTTGAAGGAATTCATATCATGGGGACTATAACCCAGCAGTACCAGTACCTGCACATTTTATAGTTCATTTTGGGTTGTTAATCATTTGATTTAATATAAATTGTCACACAGAGAATATATTAACTTGCAGTTTACCATTAGTATCAATGTGCACCATGACTTCTGGGTCGTCTCTATTTACCCACAATGTTCTCGCCCCAGGCAATAGGCACAGTCTTGACCGACTACCCTGTCCACCTGCCTAATAATTGAATCCCCTGTTAATACATTGTTACTACAAATTCAGCATCAGACTGAAGGGGTCTGAGCCCATTGGGGCCTACACACCCCCTGCCCTCCTCCGTAATCCCCTCAAACACCCCTGGCTCCCTCCACCACCCCCACAAGAAGCAATGGACGAATTTGTCCTGTTTCGCTTTGCCTAAAAATTAGCAAATGTCCCGCGAAATTCTTGAAACTGCAAAAAATTTGCGAACGCAAATTTTGACAGCAATGACCATTTTGATGCCGGCGACAATATTGACGCTCTCCCACTTTGTCCAAATGGATTACAGTCAATGGACATCCGAACAATTTTGACTTTTTTCACTGCAGTTTTGCGAATTTATTCACCGGTGTCGGAACGTGGAAATTCAATGCGAATTTGCACCTGGCAAATTTATTTGCCCATCACTACCCACAAGCCCCCACCCCAGAGAGAAGCCTACTCATCCCCAGGTTTACCCTCCCCCAGTGCTGCTGTAACTCAGATTCCAAAAGGAATTTCCACCTGCATCTCGAAGAAACACTTCTTTTTGCTGACATATTTCTTTTCACTGTTAACTGTAATCTTTATCTCTTTGTATATCGTAAACCCACCCCATTATTGATATTAATATCTTTAGCATTCTTCCTACGTTTGCCACCTTTCTTTCAAAACACTCCGGGTAGGGGCAGTGCAGTGATGTCATAGGGTGGCTGCTGACCTCACAGGGTGGCTGCTGACATCAGACATGGTATTAGTGCCAGTCTCTGGGTCAATCAATGAGAGTCCTGACCAGATTTCCTTATTTGGAACAACAGGTGAGCAGTTTTGACTTTGACAACCCCTGCAAAAACCAGACTGTCGGGTCAAAACCAGACAGGTAGCAAACCCTAATTATCATAACCCATGAGAAGGTTCCCCTTATAGATTTATTTAGGTCTTACTCTGAGTGTATGTATATCTAATTATGGTGTTCAAAGAAACTTTACGGTCTAGAAAAAATTATGAAAAATTTAATTTTAAAAAAAATATATGCATGTTAAAGCACAAAAAAGATATCCTTTAAATGCCATATATATTATAATATTTATCCTTTAAATGCCATATATATTATAATATTTATCCTTTAAATGCCATATATATTATAATATTTATCCTTTATATGCCATATATATTATAATATTTATCCTTTAAATGCCATATATATTATAATATTTATCCTTTAAATGCCATATATATTATAATATTCATCCTTTAAATGCCATATATATTATACTATCTTACATTTCAATCTACTGTAAGTTTCTGTTACGTGTTATATGAGTTCCAGGTCAAGGTTGTCTCATTGAGCCACGTTGGGGGCTCCCGACCCTTTGTAACAAATCAATCTTTTATATGAAAATTTCTTTCCTGGTCTAAACATAAATCCTAAATTTCAGACAGATGATCAGTGATCTAATTCGTGCTGTTAATTCCTGTTCATACAGTTGCACTAAAACTCATTGTGCAGCTATAGTGTTAAACATGAAATATTACAGGAGGTGATATGAAATAGGAATAATGCATTTACTTGTGGTACATGAAAACCAGAGCTACGTGGCTGAATTGCACATAACAACAGCGCTGACCCTTCTTTCAAGGGCACACAGACATCTCTAGGAATAACTCAGTGTTAGTGCTAGAAGATGAAGATCTGTGCTGGAATAATTAAATAAATAGAAGGATATTGTTGTGGTGTAATTGAATTATAACGCAAAGAACTTATTCCTCTCTGTTTCTTGTTATCTTGAGATATATATATATATATATATCACAGTTACATCACAGGCACTGATAAAGAGATACGCTTAAACGTGAAATCTGTAAGATCTGAAGGGCACAGCCAGAGATTTTTTATAAAATATAAGACTATGGGTTGTATATCTAATGTTCAGACTGGGGATTCCAGTGGTCTTCAACTTTCTACACTCCCTGGTATTGGGTTTTTACAGTGCTATGTAGAAAATTGCTTTTCTTGCGTCATAAAAGGGAAAACTTTACTGTTTGCTGATGCTCAGATGGGGAAAAATTGAGAGTTTATACAATGAAATGAAAATTATATTTTTCAGTTGGGCTTATGTAAAAAAAGGTGCTCAAACACTATCCAAATGGCCAAAATAAATAAATTATATATATATATATATATATATATATATATATATATATATATATATATATATATATATAGTCAAATACAAGAGTCCTCTGCACTCAACCCATTATCAATATATTTAAGACAGCGACATTTTGTGCATACTGCTACTAAAAAATATATATATATATATATATATATATAGACAAATACAAGATTCCTCTGCACTCAACCCATTATCAATATATTCAAGACAGAGACATTTGTGCATACTGCTACTGAAAAATGCCTTACCCTTTAAACAAAACAGGGATTGTTTGTCCATATATTGCAATATATTTAAGCTGCCAACTACGTCAAAGTCATCCCAAATCTGGCCAGTCCTATGCTCAATTTTCATCTGATTCATTAAGAATTCTATTGCTTCATTATACATTACGTTTTACCTGCAACTTACTAGCTGCTTTCAAAGTAAAACTCCCAAACTTGGCTGCCCTTTTATTAGACACCAGTGGGATCACCTGACTATAGTTGGAGAGGGTGGGAGCTACAACATGGATATATATATATATACACACACAAAATATATATAAAAACCTCACTTTTACATATCCTGATCTAAAATGAGACCCCTGATGTTTACTTGTTGTTACTAGTTACACAAACTATATTTTCCCTCTTAAAGGGATACTGTCATGGGAAAAAAACATTTTTTTCAAAATGAATCAGTTAATAGTGCTGCTCCAGCAGAATTCTGCACTGAAATCCATTTCTCAAAAGAGCAAACAGATTTTTTTTTTATTCAATTTTGAAATCTGACATGGGGCTAGACATATTGTCATTTTCCAAGCTGCCACAGTCATGTGACTTGTGCTCTGATAAACTTTAATCACTCTTAACTGCTGTACTGCAAGTTGGAGTGATATCACCCCTCCCTTTCCCCCAGAAGCCAAACAAAAGAACAATGTGAAGGTAACCAGATAGCAGCTCCCTAACACAAGATAACAGCTGCCTGGTAGATCTAAGAACAACACTCAATAGTAAAAACCCATGTCTCACTGAGACACATTCAGTTACATTGAGAAGGAAAAACAGCAGCCTGCCAGAAAGCATTTCTCTCCTAAAGTGCAGGCACAAGTCACATGACCAGGGGCAGCTGGGAAATTGACAAAATGTCTAGCCCCATGTCAGATTTCAAAATTGAATATAAAAAAATCTGTTTGATCTTTTGAGAAATGGATTTCAGTGCAGAATTCTGCTGGAGCAGCACTATTAACTGATTCATTTTGAAAAAATGTTTTTTTCCCATGACAGTATCCCTTTAAGTACAATATGTGTCTCTGATTGTTAAGGGGTAAACAGCAAAGGGGGGAAATCTTAAAGGGGTTGTTCACCTTCCAACACTTTTTTTCAGTTCAGTTGGTTTCAGATTGTTCACCAGAAAATAAAGACTTTTTCCAACTACTTTCTATTTTCTATCTGTGACTGTTTTTCTAATATTGAAGTGTAAAGTGTAATTTTTCACCTTCTAAGGGTAAGGGCACACACTAAGATTCGGGGAGATTTAATCGCCTCTTCTTCGGATGTCTTATCGCCCCGAAAAGCCTTGCCACGAGGAAACTTCAAGCAACTTCGGAAAACGAATTGCTCCGAGTGCCATTCCGACAGATTCTAGCCGGCAGGAAGGATTTTCGGGGAGATTATTCGCCCTAAGAAGAGGCGATTAGTTACCTGGCATCTAAATCTCCCTAAATCTTCCCGTGTGTCTCTGCCCTAAGGGAGCTCAGGGGAAGGGTCGGCGACCCTTTTAAATATTTATATATATATTTTTAAATATTTCTTATCTTTGTCCCTGCTGAGCAGAATGCCTGAGTTTCATTACAGGCAGCTGTTTGAATTGATACAATAGTTGCTAATACTCCAGAGATCTTGCTTAAAATGTATCAACAGGGAGGGTTAATTACTAAAATCTGATTATTATTTATTATTAAAAAAGCATGATTTCATCGCATCGGGGAAAACCCGATAAAATCGTGCAAAAACACGAATCATATGACTTTTTTTTTTTGGGCTTTTTCCTGAACAGCCCAAAATTTTGTTTTTGTGTCTAATTGCAGCACAGATTCCACAAACTTCCAAATAGGATAGGGAACTCCCCCACTGACTTATATGCAACCTCGGCAGGTCTGAGATAGTGGATTTTTGGATTATGACTTTTTGCAGCATCGGACTTTAATAAATCCTGAAAAATTTAAGTTAAAAAAAAAAACCTGAAAAATTTGAATTAAAAAACAAAACCAGTAAAATTCGAGTTTTGCACCAAAAAGCCTGACTAAATAATCCCCTATATGTTGCAAAATTATAACACCTTAAAGGTGATTTCACCAAACAAGCGGATCTCTCCCCAATATGTCCACCTTCAAGGTGGGTGATATTGGGCTGATCGATCAGATCATAATGACAGCAATACGGGACAGATGCGGTCCGCCATATATCGATTGGGGAAGCCAGTCAGAGGGCCCCACACACGGGCCAATAATCTGCTGACTCGGTTTGTCGGCAGCTTTCTTTGGCTTGTGTATGGCCACCATTAGAGTCCGCACCTGAATTACTGAGCTGCCAAACTGAATCACCAGAGACAGGAACATGTAGGGGCCGATTCACTAACTTCGAGTGAAGGATTCGAAGTAAAAAAACTTCGAATTTTGAGTAGTTTTTTGTGCTCCTCGACTATCAAATTGGCGTAAATCCGCCTGAGTAGAATGATTCGAATAGATCGAGCGCAAAAATGCTGCGACTATTCGCCATTCGATAGTCGAAGTACTGGATCGAGCGCAAAAACGCTGCGACTATTCGCCCATTCGATAGTCGAAGTACTGTCTCTTTTAAAAATACTTCGACTGCCTACTTCGCCACCTAAAACCTACCAAATTGCTTTAAAAGCCTATGGGAAAGTCCCATAGGCTTGTTTTCCAAGTTTTTGATCGAATAAAAAGGCATTCGATCAAATGAAAATCCTTCGAGCGAATATTCGATCGAGCACCTATTCGCCTGGTGAATATTTGCCAATTCGACTATTTGCCAGCACGTAAATTCGCCCGAATTGCCTATTCGATTCTATTCGATTCCATTCCCCAGTCGAATTTCGAGGGATTTAACCCCTCAAAATTCGACCCTTGATGAATTTGCCCCTTAGCTTAGAAAAAACAGTAAAAAATGGAAAGTAATTGAAAAAAAGTCTTTATTTATGGAGAAAAATCAGAAATCAACTGAACTGAAAAAGTGTTGAACAACCCCTGTAAGTACATGAATATTCTGCCTCCTCTAACTCTGGCCCTGGTACGGCATAAACAGGAGAGCGTTTTCTGAAAAAAAGCCATGTTCCAGTTTAGATATAAAATTAGAAATGAAGAACTATCTCCTTCCAGGGAGACACAGGCTGGAAACTGAGCAATGTCTGTCGCCTCGCTGTCTATATCATATGGGTTTGCAAATTTAAAATGAACACCTATGGCTTATGTTCCGTACAAGGCTTGATGAGAAATCACAGAGGAAACTGACCCTCATACCCAAAGTTTCTCAAATACCAATAATTCCATGGGCCTTGTGAATGAGTTTTGTTGCACGTTTTAATACTTATTGTGCATTTGTTACCCTTCTGGGTTTAAATGTCACTGTAAGAGATTCACAAGAATGGAATAGACATGAAAAAAACGAAATACTTCTACAGTGCTTGATTCTATATATGAAATAAACCTGTGTGTGTGCATAGTGCAACTTAGCAGAGATTCTACTGTAAGGAACCTGAAAGTAAAATGTAACATGCAGTCATTCTATGCACATAAAGCACATTAAGGATAACTGAACGTATACAGGTGTGGGACATGTTATCCAGAATACTCGGGACCTGGGGTTTTCCGGATAAATGATCTTTGTGTAATTTGGATTTTCATACCTTAAGTCTACAAGAAAATCATGAAAATATTAAATAACCCCAATAAACTTGTTTTGCTTCCAATAAGGATTCATTATATCTTAGTTGGGATAAAGTACAATTTACTGTTTTATTATTACAGAGAAAAAGGAAATAATGTTTAAAAATGTTATTATAATGGAATCTATGGGAGACGGCCTTTTGGTAAATCAGAGCTTTCTAGATAACGGGTTTCCATATAACAGATCCCATACCTGTACTTTAATGTTCAAAGTCCTTTGTTTCACCTTACTAGATCTCTTCAGTTGTGCCTTCATATTGTCCTCCTCTGCTTGTCCGAATACTATTTTTTTTCTGTAATTTAGCATCGCATTTGGTTTCTGTAAAGCAGTGATCCCCAACCAGTAGCTTGTGAGTAACATGTTGCTCTCCAACCTCTTGGATGTTGCTCCCAGTGGCCTCAAAGCAGGAGCTTATTTTTGAATTCCAATCTTGAAGGCAAATTTGCCAAACAGAGCCTCAATGTAAATTGACAATCCACATAGGGGCTAACAAATAACCCAATCACAGCACTTATTTGGCACCCCAAGAACATTTTTCATGCTTGTGTTGCTCCCTAAATCTTTTTACTTCTGAATGTTGCTCATGGGTTCAAAAGGTTGGGATCCCTGGCTGTAAAGGGTAGATATAGGTTAATGAGTATATTTTATGTGTTATTGTTATTCCAGTGCTGGTGATGGTGCTGATAGGTAGTGCATCCCCTTGACGAGGTTCTAGAGCAGGTTCTATTTTGTGTCTCTCAGAAGGGGATTTCCCTGGGGAGGTAATATAAGGGGGAGAACAGTGGGCTATTTCCTCTTTGGATAATGAAAAGAAGGATGATGCAAGGGAGCCTGTGGTCCTTCAACTCAAAATGGTACCAAGGTGAGCCAAGTAGTTAGATTGGCTAGTGGTGAGCCAGATCTGTGGAGCTTTCTGTGGGTAGTCATGAATAGGGTCTTTGTGGCTGGAGTAGGGTGGCAGGGGTGATGTTGGGCCCCTGAAGCAACAGTCCTGGTAGGCCCCAGTCCAAGCTTGCTAGCGTGAATGGCTAAACCTCCTACGTACTTATAGTAGAAGTAAATCTAGAGCCACCTCAAAATGGTATCAATGTGAGCCAAGTAGTTAGTTGGCAATGGCTAGTGGTAAGCTCTCTGTGGGTAGTGATGGATAATGATAGACCAACTAGCTGAACAGCTGAAACTCCACCAACAAAAACTAAGCAAAGGACCAGAACTCTCGCCAGTTAGGGACCCAGTGTCCAGGAGAAAAGACTAGATAAGTCCGGTTGTTGCATAGAGAACACATCCAATTCAACCTCTCCTGTGCCAGACACCTCTGAGCCACGTGTCCTGGCCACATGACGGTAGGCAGCAGGAGAAGACCACGCGGAAGGCCATGTGGTTGCTATGTAAGTGTTTCTTTTTCAGGTCTTACCTATAATGTAACTGGCCCTTTGCTAAAGTGTTCTTGGCATATTGTTTGACACAGTGTAAGTCACAGAACAGATAATATAGCATTGCCGATAAAGATCTGAATGAATGCTGAGAGGTGTAATGGACACTGTGTTCCGCACATGGTCATTGATAAATTAAAATTGCCTGTACTGATGTTCCTGCTTTCATGTTAAGCATACAGATTCACTGCGCTGGGTATTGTTGGGCCTCTTCCAACAACAAAATTACATTTTCTATTCACGCCGGATTTTATGCAAAGGCAAAAGCTTCGGGCAGCTATGAAATCAGCACCTCTCAGCAGTTATACAAGGGGAGAAAAAGGCACATTTAAATGTGACACGGAACTAACTGTAATTATGAAGAAAATAAGCAAAATAACCATAATTGAAGGAAGACAACTGCTAAAGTGATAAGCTCTGGTACGTGGGCATCACAAATTTGAAAAAGCAATTATATTAAATAAAGATTATTTAGGGGCAGATGTATCAAGGGTCGAATTTTGAGGGGTTAAATCCCTCGAAATTCGACTGGGGAATAGAATCGAATAGGGAATTCGGGCGAATTTACGTGCTGGCGAATAGTCGAATTGGCGAATATTACCCGGCGAATAGTCGCACGACTTTTTATTCTATCAAAAACTTAGAAAAAAAGCCTATGGGACTTTCCCATAGGCTTTTAAAGCAATTCGGTGGGTTTAATCTGGCGAAGTAGGCAGTCGAATGATTTTTAAAAGAGACAGTACTTCGACTATCGAATGGGCGAATATTCGCAGCGTTTTTGTGCTCTATCTATTTGAATCATTCTACTCAGGCGAATTTACGCCAATTCGATAGTCGAGGAGCACAAAAAACTACTCGAAATTCGAGCTTTTTTCCCTCTATTCATTCACCCAAGCTTGGTGAATGTGCCCCTTTAAATGTTCTAGGGCTCATTTGCTATGGGCAGAGGGGCAAGTGCTGGATATTTTCTCTGTTCACAGGGAACATTTTAAATGCCAGCAAAGTGGCTAAGGTCCTTTGCGTTTGGCATCTTTTTGCACTCCTGCCTTGTACATCCCAAATGATGTACAAGAATATAACAGTCTGCTAGGGGATTTCAGATACCCCCTTGATGTGACCCACATGGAACTCTCTCATCTCCCCCATGTCAATCAAATGCTAGGACACGGTTTGGAGATGGCATAGTATATACCATTGTAATTTATCAACCATGTGATATCTATGTTATCGCGTCTACAAGCTTGTATAACAAACAACCAAGTGGGCCAAACTCTTGTAATACCCTACACTGAAGACTCTGCTCTTCCAACCAGGCCTGACTGCTGTCCAGACACCTCCCAATAAAATTCTCAGCCACCTTTGATTTAAGCTTCCCTGGGACTACCCCTCTTACTGAGCCACCGGGTCCCACACATGACCACTCCAAGCCCTGTAATCTCCTGCACAAAAGGTGGGATGCTCACAGGGCTGTCCAAAATTAACTTAAAATGATTACCTTTCTTATGAAAAACTCCCAGTAGATTATCTCTTCTGTCCCTTTGAAAAACACAGCCCTCCCCAGGCCTAATACACATTGTGAAACAAAGAATGGAGGGTATGTTGCCTGCTTCCTGACCATTTCATGCCCTGCTTCCTTAGGCAAGCTATTGGGTCATTGGGGTTGGGAAAAGTGCCCCATTCAAAGAAAACTGCAACTCTTCACACTCCAGTTTGGTGCTGCAAAGAGTTGTAAGGGCACAAAACAATTCTGCGGTGCCAAGATACACAGTGATGATGGTTATGGGAGCACTCGAAGGCTAAGTAAAAATATATTTAAATACAATGGAAGTGCTACTGATCTGACCAAATTAACTACAAACATAACTTTGTAACTAAAACCCCCCTGTTTTTGTAAATACATGCACTTGCATATATACTAGATTATTTACGAGACAGGGGACCAGGGAATGTGCATTGGTCAATCCCACCTTTTTTTTGTATCTTTGTAGTTAATTTAACCAGATCAGTAGCACTTCCATTGCATTTAAATATATTTTTACTTAGCCTTCGAGTGCTCCCACAACGTTCCTTTTTTGCTTTTTATGCTGCATGCCAAGCTTCCATGTGGCTGTAGCACCCCCACACCCGTCCCTTTAAATGGTGGCCCTATGCCTTTCAAAACGGGTGTTAGTCTGGGCAGTCTCTCTCACTTAGGGCCTTTACTCACAGGTGTTTGAAGCTGCGCTCCCCTGCATTCCAGTTTTATGCGTTCAGACACAGGGGAGCGCAGGAGTAGAGGCGATGAATACTTTTCAACGAGGCTGTATTCACACAGACGCATGTAAATGCAGAACGCAGGAAAAATATAACATGCTGCGTCCCAACGTGCGCTTACATGCGTCTGTGTGAGTACAGCCGCATTGAAAAGTATTTATCGTGTCTCCTCCTGTGCTCCCCTGTGGCTGAACGCATAAAACTGGAGCGCAGGGGAGCGCAGCTTCAAGCGCCCGCGAGTAAGAGCCCTTAAAAACCGCAAGTGGGGGAGGATTAAGCCTGTGAGACCAAGGCCGTGGTGTTGAAAAGCTCTCTCTTTTAAAAGCTAATGGAGGACTAGGCTAGGAGAGGACTAAGCCCGCTGACTGAAATCAATGCCCATGTCAGGAGACAGATAATAAGAAATCCTACCATGCAGGGAGGTGCCAGCCTTTGGATACTATGATCAGAGGTAAATAGTAAGAAACCACCATATGGGGCTTACCAAATTTATGATCATAACTTTGTAACTTAAAACCCCTGTTTTTGTAAATACATGCACTTGCATATATACTAGATTACTTACAAGACAGGGGCCCAGGGATTGTGTATTGATCTGTAAGATACACAGTCTGCAGAAAACATATACACATTGGTTTTGCCATTTGTACCTTTCCATCTCTTAATATAAATGATCCATACTTACCAAGTAGTGTTTGAACTAACCGTTAGGCAGGCAATTTCCTTGAATTCTGTCTTGCACCACCCTATTCCTGGAGGAATTGAGGGAAAATAAAAAAGCAGTGGTGCAATTTCATGGATCACGCCTTTGGTTGGAGCTCAGCCTGTTTTGTAGGTCTAGGGATTGGGTGTAACTATTTAACGTGATCTGGGGTAACTAGGTACCCTAAACTCCTTAACTTATACCTCTCTACCCATAGTTTTTAATTTTGATACATACAGAATAATTAATCAAATGTTTAGTTCCTAGACCAGTGATCCCCAACCAGTGGCTCATGGGCAACATGTTGCTCTCCAACCCCTTGGATGTTGCTCCCAGTGGCCTCAAACTAGTTGTTTTTGGATTTCTGACTTGGAAGCAAGATTTGGAGTCATGAAGACCATCTGTACTGTCAAAGAGACCTACCTGTAGTCTGTCAGTCCAAACAGGGGCTACCAAATAACCAATTACATCTCTTATTGAGCACCATCTGGTTATTTTTTATGCATGTGTTGCTCCCCAACTTTTTTTTTAGATTTTATTGTGGCTCATGGGTAAAAAAGGTAGGGGGCCCCTGGCCTAGAAAAAGGGCAAAATGCAGTGCATTGTACAGTTGCATAGTTGTCCAACTCCTAATGCCACATACAGAGAACAATTGCGTGTTTTGTGGCCTACAAACTTGTGGGTTGCTAGTTCTGGTCCCTACATTCCACTGAGGTTTTCCTATAGCAACAACATTTCAGACATGTACCAAGTGATTGAAAAGTCAAACTTATGTCAATCATATCCAGTCCCTGCAAGGCTCATTTGTTTGTTGGTTTCCAAGAGTTTGTTGAAAAGGAATGCCCAAAACTAATGAAGAGAAAACCAAAATGGATTGAATGTGGAAGAAAAGTTACAATGGAAGTTCCAAGCAAGAGTGGAAGAGGGTCAGAGGAGAAGAAGAAATGGTATAGACATTATGTGCAGCTGCACTGAGAGTTGCGACTGTGTGGAATTTTCCTAAACACATAAAATGTGCACAGAATATGGTAGTGCAATAGTCATGGGTTTGATACGAACTATGGCACTATCTGCATGAAGTTAGCATGCTATCCTTGTGTGTGTGATAAGGAAATCATACTATAAGTTCCACTGGAGGAAAGACTGGCATGTAGGGTTGGACTGGGCCGGAGGGAGATAGGGAAAAAACAGTCCTTATGCGCCCACTATTGTTCTCCCTGGCCCCAGTCGCAGCCCCGAGAAGGAGAAAGGTCCTCACGGAGTGGGGCCAGAAGGAGCTTTGGGGCTGGGGTAGTGTTTGGTCCCTGAAACAGCAGCCCTGGTGGTCCCCAGGCCAAAACTGCTGATATGAATGGGTAAACCTCCTTTGTACTGCACTACCTACTATGTTGGTGCAATAAAAATAAAATGAAGTAGAGAGTTTTTTTTATACATGTGGTCAAGTTTTGTAGTCAAAACTAAATGTACTGAATGCACTATTTAAAGTGGGGTCTCATCCTGGACCTGTAAACTAGGAGGAAGAAATCACTACTTCATTATATATTTAAAACTGGGACTTTTACCTGCAACTTATGTGCCCTTTTTATTGTCCCCACTGGAATGACGGGAGCTACAACATGGAGCTGGCCACTGCACCCTCATTGCACCCCTGCTTGTTGGTTTAAAATCAGTTTCTTTTGAGCACATTTTTCCCTTTTTTGCTATAATAAAATGTCATTCTTTCTGCTGCTAATCCCTTTTCTCAATCACCTGGAATTCCAATTTCTAGATCTTTCCATGTAAAGGTCGTAGCCTTCTGATCTTATTATCCATGATTCATCTTCCCTCTCGGCTCGGCTCTGCTCAATCTGCTCAAGTGCTGGAGTTCCCATTTCTCATGCAGAAATCTCTCAGCACTTGTAATGTTCATCCATTCTCGGATCCTCTTTAGCACCATTCTAATAAGTGTATGGAAAAGTGAGGAATTAATATCAAACTGCCGGCACTTCTGCCAGTGGATGGTACTTGTACATTTTCTTCTCTTCCACTGATGTGACAGAATATACTTGGTATTTGCAGGCACTAAATGTAATGTTGGAGCTTTGCTGAACAGAATAGCAGGAAGGCTGTTAATATTGGATGACTTTCTGCAGCACTTTGGGAACTGACAAAGCTGCATAAGCAAATGTTCATTTATTATCAATATATTAAGGTAATTGAGACATTTTTGGGGGAACACAATATTGGTCGCTAACGCAAAAATCGTTCGCAATGCAAATAAATATTCACAAAGTGAACAGTTTTGCCATTAGGAACACTTTGCCCTTCACACGACAATTGGATAGAGATTCAAATGTTATAGTTTGCGATAGTGAGCAGTAATTAATGTAAATTAATGTAATAAAACTTCTTAATGAGAAAGTTTGTTTGAAAACGTTACACCCCCTTTGAGCCTTAAGTTACTAAAAATGCCTTACCCTTTAATAATGATAATGAGTTGAGTGCAGGGGACCTCTTGTATTTGTCAATATGAATTTTGCACCCCCACCTAATGGTGTAGAGGACTGATAAATGTATCTCCATTTACTTTGCATTCCCCCTAAGGATTGGGCACTAAGGGGACCCTTGGTTTAAAGAAGGGAATAATTCCCCATTTCTTGGGTCAGAGAACGAGCCCTAAATATCCCAGGTTAGCCACTAGATGGCACTGTTTAATACTATGAAAGTTAAGCACACGTGCTAATTGTCCATTTTGTTGAGCACCTTACCTGAGCAGGCAGGAAGGGTGTAGTAGAACCTACTGGAGTGACAGATATTTATTTAGCCAAGCATCTGAGGCTCCACCGAGGAGTTTGAGTGGGATTATGATTGTGGGTACCAATAGCACAGATGTAGGGACCAAGTGCTCCACGTATGGCAAAGGCTGAAAGCTGGGTGTACCTTTGTAGACACTATTTAGCTATATTCCATGTGGGGACTTATAGTGGGGACTTATACTGACCAGTGATGCTATGAGTATATGCCAATCCACTATAGTTCCACGTTCCTGCTCATCTCCATGTAAACTCCCTTGTGGACTACTCTCTTCCATAAATAAATTACAAACACCACTGGCGCCCAATTATTGTGCATTACATATATTTACCGTTGCACTCTGCCTCCACACTGTTGCGAGGGCTCAACCCCTGGTTAATGTCTAATCTGGAGCAAAATCATTGGGGTAAAGACCATAGTTAGGTCTAATCCAGAGCACATATTGGCTCATAGTTAGAGCAACGGTGCCACTCAGTTTACTATAGGCTTACAATGGTTTACAAATTAGTGGTGAGCACAACTTTCCCTTGTTTGTTATAGTTTATACAGGAGCAGTGGCCAGCTCCATGTCGTAGCTCCCACTGGTGGTGGCCAATAAAAGGGCAACCATGTTTGGGAGTTTTAACCATAAAAAGAAGCTAGTAAGTTGCAGGTAAAACTTAGTCCCTTTATAAAGTGTATAATGAAGCAATATAATTCTTAATGAATCAGATGAAAGTGAGTGTAGGAACTGGCCATACCGGGATAACTTTGAGGTAGTTGGCAGCTTAAATATATTGCAATATATGGACAAACAATCCCTGTTTTGTTTAAAGGGTAAGGCATTTTTAGTAGCTTAAGCACAAAATGTCTAAATGTCCTAAATATAATAACAATAGTTTGAGTGCAGAGGATTCTTGTATTTGTCTGATATTTGTATTGAACCATGGCCCCCATGAATAACAGCGCTGTTACAGACCCCCAGTTACATATACTGCAGTGAGGCTGTTGTTAATCGGGGCTATTGATGTTGGGCAAGAGGAGAAACTGCAAGACAGAGAAAGAGGAATAATCTGGAGTGTAATTGGGGCAAAGCTGTAGGTTATCCAATGACATGACACAGTGCTGCAATAAAGATCTACGCCTGGTTCACTGCAAGATGTGTCCGGCTGATTTATTGCACATCAAAAGCCTTCAACGTCTTGATAGTGACCTGAGTTCACCGGCCACTGGTGACCTGCTTACAAATGTGTTTTCCGTAATATCCCTGTGAGGTTTATTAAGTGCCAATATAATTGTATCCTCTTCAAAAATGCACAAAATGTTCGAGTTTAATTTAAGCTTTGTAGCACAGATCGATTTGCGGTTCAAACACGGCATTCCATCAATCCCCGCTGGATATAACCTGTAAAGTCACCTCTTTGCTTGGGCATTTTCAGGTGTAAAAACTTGCCCAATATGAGATAACACAATATGGCTATTTAAATATTTCAGGTAGACTGTGGAATTTCTGCTCCTACATAGCACCACAATTATGAGACGGTAGGGCTACAAACTTTGAAAAGTATTATTGAATTTTCAAAGATATTTCTCAGGATTCATAAAGCTTAAATACTTTGCCACATCTACATTTGTTTTATTGTTTTCACTTGGAACCTTGTGCTTTAATGGGAATTGTATGTATAGATCAGTGATCCCCAACCAGTGGCTCATGAGAAACCCCTTGGATGTTGCTCTCAGTGACCTCAGGTGCTTATTTTTGAATTCCAGGCTTGGAGGCAAGTTTTGGTTGCATAAAACCCAGATGCACTGCCAGTCCACTTAGGGGCTACCTAATAGCCAGTCACAGTCCTTATTAAGTATCCATGGAAACGTTTTGCATTCTTGTGTTGCTCCCCAACACAATGTGGCTCATGAGTGAAAAAGGTTGAGGACACTGGTATAGATGAATGTCATAGTGGACAATGAAGACGACAAAGAGCTACTGAGCCTAAAGAAGGTAGAAAGTGCCAGTAACCTGGAATATTTTGGTCATGGTAGTTATGAAACCTGTTCCTGCTCCCCAATGCAATGCAATGTGTAATTGTTACATTCCAAGTCTTCCTACATTTCAAAGCAAAATGTATATTTTCGCTATTTAGCACTCTGCTACAGAAAGTATTAGGGATGCACTGAATCCACTTTTTTGGATGCGGCCTAAACCCCCGAATCCTTTGCGAAATATATCAGCCGAAAACCAAACTGAATCAGAATTCTATTTTACATGTGCAAATTATGGGTGGGAAGGGGAAAACATTTTTTACTTCCTTGTTTTGTGACAAAAAGTCACGCGGTTTCCCTCTCCAAATTAGGATTCGGATTTGGTTCGGCTGGGCAGAAGGATTTGGCCGAATCCGAATTCTGCTGAAAAAGGCTGAATCCTGACCGAATCCTGGATTCAGAACATCCCTAGATAGTAGAGATAATTTATTGCGTAGAACTGAGTCTACTAGAGATGAGAATCTCTGAGCTGATGTTCCAGGTATTGGCTTTGAAGACTATATCAGGATAATGAAACCAGCCTAAAGCAATGACTGGATGTCATTTTATATTTTAGTTCATATAGAAAATGGCTTGATATTCAATTCAGTCTTTGTTGCTCCATCATTAAGATGACTCCTCCGTGGGGAACGGTATTCATTGATGATTATTGTAGCCAGGGAAGTCGTGCAGATATATTCAGTGTTGTATAGGAAACTGTGTGATATGCACCTCACTACAAATAGGGGGTTATTTACTAAAATCTGAATTTATCTAATTTTTTTAAATGAAAAACCATAACTGAATTCCCATATCTGATTTGACCTTTTTCATTATTAAAAAAGCTTGATTTAATATGTTCGGGTAAAAACTCAATAAAATCTGACTTTTTCCTGAATCGCTCAATTTTTTCGGGCTCTTTCCGGAAAAGCCAGAATTTTTGGGATATTTGCCAGAAAAGCTCAAAAATGGTAGGATTTTCATGCTAATTCCAGCTCAGACACAGAAACATCAAAACAGAATAGGGGCCTCTGCCATTGACTTATACACAACCTTGGCAGGTCTGAGATGGCAGATATTATGACTTTTTGCTGAGTTTAAAAAAAAAAAAAAAAAAAATTCGAGTTTTGCCTCAAAAAGCCCAACCAGAGTTTTTAGTAAGTAACTCCCATATTGTACAAGTGGTACAGTATGTATCCAGGGACCTACTTGATTTGGAACAGGTGGATCAAGGAAACTGCCTGAATTAGAACTTGCCCATTGGGTCCAGAAAACTACTTGAGTTGGATCTTGCCCTGTGTGTCCAAGGATTTAGCAAAGTTGGAGCTTGCCCTATGTATCAAGAGGTCAACCTGAGTGAGAACTGGACCTGTTTGTCCAAAGAACTACCTGGGGTGAAGCGTTCTCTGTATATGCAGAGACTTACCTGAGACGGAGGTTTCCCTGAAGCATTGATATACTCCATCTGAAAAAATAAAGTTGATTAAATTCAGCCATAGCAATAACAAGAATGATAAAGTGATAATGGACTGATTTTCTCTCATTCATCTCTCAGTCAGAGGATAATTAATAGGCAACAGTCATTAATAATCATTCCCTTATGAGTTATGCTGTGAACTTATAGAAACGCTCAAGCTAAATACATTACTGATGAATGTTGTGGGTTCTGGGCCAATGAAACAGAATGTCTTTTGAAAATAATCACTATGGTATAATTTGTGGCTGAGCATCAATGATTTGACTATTCTTTGTGCTTTGAACAGGTTTCCTTTCCAGCAGAGACAGTCATGAAACAATCCTAACCGTTTGTAAATTTCCCCCAACATATATTTCTTTCTCTTACAGTTTGCCAGGAACCACTTATACGGTGAGTTGTTCTTGCTGCTAAACTTTAATTAGTCATTGGATACAATTACCTTCAGCAGAACAGACGCACTCTTTTGTCTCTCTTTACAGATAGAGCTGGAGTGGCTCCAGTTACCTTGGCGTGTTTTTTTTTACCCACAATGCAGTGTTTTCCCTACTATTCCAGTGTAATTGCAGCCACGAGGTGGTGATGGGCTGACACAATTGCAGCACTGAGCAGTGCCAACCCAACAGGTAGTCATTTAAGGACGCACCTATAACAGAGGGTGCTCCATGTTTGATGCAATGGAGAGCAAATATCAATGTAAATCAGGAAGGCACTCAGGGTTGGACTGGGCATCGGGACACTGATAAAAAACACTGTGGGCCCCGTTGACCCTGACCCAATCCCTGCTGCCCTTTGATGTTGCTCCCCACTGCCATGGCCATCGCTTCCCAGTACCCTCCCCCCACTGCTTGGGGTAAAAGTAAGTATTAAGTGCACACAGGGCGAAGGGGCAGGTGGTGGGTAAGTGGGTGGGCTGCAGTGGCCCAAGAGGGGGTGTGGGGAACCCGGGTGGGCCTCATACATCTCAGTCTGACCCTGAAGCGACTTGCTTCCAAACACACTGCTGCATTTCCACATGGCTGCCAATTGTACCCATCTTGGCTTTCTGGTGAATGCTGTAGTACTGCCTATTGACATTGGGCAACACTGGACCTGGTCATAGCCTCAGGGTTCCCAAAGGGGGTTGCATTTCCAGGCATTCCAGGCCTCAGGTAGCAAGAGCCGAAATGTTGTCCCTCCCCTCTTACCCACCCTGCATTAAGTCTGTGCATTGCTAGTGTATAGAGTGCAACCTCCACCCTCCACCAAAGCGCAAGCAAAATTGCATCCATTTTTGATACAACTGTGTCAGATTCTACACAATGGCAGTGTCACTTGAGATAGGAGAAAAAATCCTGAATTTGTGAGTCAAAAACATGGCAAATTGCTTTCAAAACCGCTCTTTGCATACTGCACCGGTGTAACTAAATGATTCTTAGCTTAACCTCCTGCGATGCTAATTTTGTAAAACAAAAATAATGCTTTTTTCTCAGTATTTGTGATCCAATCCAACTGGCCCCCAAAATGTGAATTATGAGGGTTTGCTGAAGTGGGTATTTTGATCATTTCTCAGGGTGTAATGAATAAGGGTTGTCAGCGAGACATTGTTTGGCACAGGAGACAGCTCTAACAGTAATGATTTAATAGTGTTTTTATATTACACTTTTATTTTATATAACAAGCGAAAACACATTTTACTGTACAAGATAAATTCATGGAACAAATTATGAGATGAAAATAGAATGTATTAATATCTGTTCTGCACTTGAGGTTATGTAGAGACACACTGTTCTTCTGCCATTGCTTCACACAATAAAGCCCCACTAACATTATGTCTGACACTTCATTTTTATGCAAATCTTCCTTGATAAAAACACAACATAAAAGCACTAGTCTAGTGTCAGATTTCACATAAACATAAGTAGAACATATATTCTCACTATGGAAAGTACCCCTTCACAATCAAGTTCCCCCATGTTCCCCCGGATTTGTGGAAAAGCCATCAAGGCCCGGGTCTAGGGTGGCCGGATTTTAGGGGTTGGCATGCTGCCCAATCACACCCACATTAGTTCAAAAACACTGGGGATGCTCTGGAGATACAATCAGTTTTTACATTTCCTGTACCCCAATCCCCATTGCTCCAGTCTGCTTAGGAACGTTGTGAAAAATGTTTCTATTTTTTTTCCTAAGCAGAAGAACATCAGAGCAGCCTCTTTCTTTCTCCTGACAACTTCCTTGACTACTTGGTGGTCAGACTGGTCAGGAAATGACCAGCAGGTGGCGCTGTTGTAACAAATTTCATTGATGTTAACAGTACATGTATCCCTTAATATCTTGGAATGAAAAATAAACAAATAATGAATGTACATTGCAAAAGTGCTTATAATAGCCCCCTCATCAATTTTACATTCACTTATTTTCAAGGTTTACTTATCCTTTAAGACATTTTTTTGTTCTTTTGTATGATTTTTCCCCCGATGAAGACCTTAACGGCCGAAATGCGTAGGGCCTATGTTTATGGGGCCTTTTATTTTGTATTATTTATTTGATGAAATAAATAAATTTTTTCAATTTGAGTGTGTAGTCTTCACCTTTGGAATGAGACTTTCTATTTCAGCATTTCTGGGCTTTTTCTAATTAATACATTGAATTAGTAACTGACCCCCTATAAACTGCAAGTGCATAAAGTGCAATATGCTTCAAAGGGAGAACATCATTTGTTTCTTTTCCATTAGAGAGGCGTCAGAGTTTATTTGTATTATCTTGTATAAATAACTCTTCACATCTCTCAGAAGCTCAAATTACCCTCAAGGCACCCTTAGTTCTGAGATCCCCTTTGTCACTTTGGTTAAACGATGTATTTAGTGGTTTCTAAATTTGTTTTCCCAAATCCCATTGGAAGTTCATCTGGGACGTGTCTGTGCAATTCCCTTTTATCCTTTCTGACATACCGAAGAGATTAAATATGCAAATGAGCATCATCAGAATGTACCAAGGCAAAGACCATGTAAATAAAAATGATTGCAATAATTGCTTTATTCAAGATGTTTTCTTTTATTTTTCAAAATTATTTACTTAATTTTTTTGCAGCTTTGGATAAGGAATGTAGTAACAGACAATGATACTTGTTTAAAGGACAACTAAAGGCCAAAAACTAATTAATTAAAATTGTATTATATGTACTGAACTTACTGTACCAGCCCAGAGGTTCAGCAGTTCTCCATCTTCTGATCTTGTTAGGACAGCAGCAAGGCTATGGATACAATAAACTACTTCTCACTTTGAAAACCTTTGCCTGGTGGAAGTCTGCCTTTTTGAGTGCCTGCTTCAACGAATTTTCAGTTGTCCGCTCCCTATGCTGAGGGCTCAGGGCGGGGCACCTGGGTCACTTTCTAAATGTGGTGAGTTATCATTCTACTAACTTGGAAACCCCTACCTTATAAGTGTTTAAACTATGACTAACTAACCAGAATATAGCCTATATCTATAACTAGGAACTTGGCTATAGAAAGGCTGGAAGTAGTAAGAAGAAGTAGTAGGGAAGCTTAGGGGAGCCCCACTATTGACATATATCCTGGCTAGGTGTGTCTAAATCCTATTAAACAGACAGGAGCACAGGAGCCCACTCTCACTAGAATGTATATAAGGGAGGAAAGTGTTCTAGATCAGTATCTGTGATCTGCTAGAGCTAGAACACTCAACCTAGAATTACAGCTAATGTTCAGTGGACAATGCAGAGAAAGCCAATGGCACACCCTAAAGTCGTATGAAAAATAACTTGCTTCTCTGTAATATTATTACATTAACCTCCTAACAGAAGGGGGATCCACTGAACATTAGCTGTAATTCTAGTTGAGTGTTTTTATTATAATGGGGTTGACAAAGCCACTAATACAAGGAACCAAGTGAGAGCATGATGCATAGAGATTCTCCCTTGAAATGTCCCAGGAGTGACAGGTGATGCCTTTACTACCTTGAGTATTGATAATGATTGTGTTACTGTTGGTTTTACACATTTGGTTATGCTGCTGCAGGCTTGCACTGTTAGAGAAAGCGTCCAACACTGCTTCCATTTCCATTCCATTTCCATGCTTCCAGGTAAAGTCAATATCCAAAAATAGCTAGCTGGAGAGTGGTAGCCACTATATGGTTATAAAAAAAATGAACAAATCCATAGTTAATAAACTATTAAAACCCATTCAATCAGTATTAATCCTGTGCTTAACTCCTTAGAACTGTCCTTTAACAAGAAGATGAGATTCAAGGATGCGTGAGAACTTGGTGGAAGAAGTGATGAATCTGATGGAAGTCTACCAGACAGGTTCAAAATCAAGACCCCCTCTTCCTCCCCATTTGACCCACCTTTATACTACCTTACCCCCCAAATAAAAAACTCTAAGACACCTTGGTTGGAAAGAGAAGGCTGCAGTTGTTTATTTATAAGCCACAACACTAAACATACTGTACATTAACATGTATAACTACAAAGAGTGGTGGTAAATGGAACATTTTTCTAATTGGACCAGTGTTGTTAGTGGAGTACCGCAGGGCTCTGTACTAGGTCCCTTGCTTTTCAACTTGTTTATTAATGACCTGGAGGTGGCCATTGAAAGTACTGTTTCTATTTTTGCAGATGATACTAAATTGTGCAGAACTATAGGTTCCATGCAGGATGCTGCCACTTTGCAAAGTGATCTGTCTAAACTGGAAAACTGGGCAGCAAACTGGAAAATGAGGTTCAGTGTTGATAAATGCAGGTTATGCACTTTGGCAAAAATAATATAAATGGAATTTTACACTAAATGGCAATGTGTTGGGAGTTTCCTTAAATGAGAAGGATCTAGGGGTTTTTGTAGATAACAAGTTGTCTAATTCTGGGCAGTGTCATTCTGTGGCTACTAAAGCAAATAAAGTTCTGTCTTGTATAAAAAAGGGCATTAACTCAAGGGATGAAAACATAATTATGTCTCTTTATAGGACCCTGGTGACTCCAGTCCTTAAGAGGGATATAAATGAGCTGGAGAGAGTGCAGAGACATCAACTAAACTGGTTAGAGGGATGGAAGACTGAAATTATGAGGGTAGACTGTCAAGATTGGGGTTGTTTTATCTGGAAAAAAGGCGCTTATGAGGGGACATGATTAGACTTTACAAGTACATTAGAGGACATTATAGACAAATAGCAGGGGACCTTTTTACCCATAAAGTGGATCACCGTACCAGAGGCCTCCCCTTTAGATTAGAAGAAAAGAACTTTCATTTGAAGCAACGAAGGGGGTTCTTCACAGTCAGGACAGTGAGGTTGTGGAATGCACTGCCGGGTGATGTTGTGATGCTGATTCAGTTAATGACTATAAGAGGGACTTTTTTGGACAGACATAATATCAAAGGCTATTGATATACTAAACTCTATAGTTAGTATAGATATGGGTATATATAGAATTTATGTGAAAGTAGGGAGGGGTGTGTGTATGGATGCTGGGTTTTTATTTGGAGGGATTGAACTTGATGGAGACTTTGTCTTTTTTCAACCCGATTTAACTATGTAACTATATGATTGTAACCAAACTGTTTGTACATTAAACATTTTCCTTAACTGACAATCTTGACTTACTCGTCCCAAGAGGACTGACCATGCTCCCAAATGTAAAGCCTAGTTCCCTTCCCAAAGCCTTCACAGCTCTAAAGTGAGGTTCTCTACCTTCCCATCAGGACCCCAGTCCTGCCAAGCCAATCAAACTCTTTTTGAAATACCCCATTGAGCTTCCCCTGGGGCTCAGCGTAAAGGTGACCTCTGCCAACTGCGACACCAAACACACCCCTTCTCATAGGGAGGAAGAGCGGGACTCCAGCTGTCTAGCATCGACTGAAATCACATGTTTTTAAGAAATTGGCAAAATGGGAGCCTTTTTTTCTATTGAAAAAGCAGTTGTATCATAGTGAATAGGAAGTTCTCTAACAATGTAGAGCATGTGTGTGGCAGTATACTAAGCGAAAAATGCATGTGATTTTGCCCTCCTGTTTTTTATTGGTAGCACCAAAGCAGAAAAAGGTGTCATGAAAAAACATTTGTAGACCCTAATGTAACTTGTGACAAAAAAATATTGCCGCAAGATAAAATAAAATTGTCACACAACAAAAAAAGTTTTGGTCAGTTTTGCAAATTTTTGGGCGAAACGGGACAGATTTGCTTATCACTAGTTATGGGTCATTGGCCACCTTCTGCTCGGTCAGTGTAGGTAATCCCATATGTCTCCTAATGATATTGCAGACTAACCTAACCTGATCATTATAACACCTCAATTTGTTTCATTCCACTTTACACCTGCTTATACCTCTGCTCTATTCTCCCTCTTATTCTATCAAATTCATTTTCTCTGTATATGTCTATTGTCCTTTCTTTCTATTTAGCCTCATATAATATATTTCATTTTACACCTTAATAGATATATTTCATTACCCAGGATTCTAAAATCAATAAAACATAGAAACCCCTCTTGGGCCTCCAACAGATAAAAGCAGCAGGTTCATTATTAACATTAAATCGCTTTGGACTCAGTTCATGAATCCAAAATGTTTCTTGTTTTCTGTAGTTCATCAGTTTCTCCTCTATCAACATTTACCCATTCAGTCCCTTTACTGGCGAGACAACTTGGATTACTAAAGCCACATTGTAATATATATATATATATATATATATATATATATATATATATATATAATATATATATATATATATATATATATATATATATAGCACAGTGTTAATATTGCAACTAAAGGGATCTAAACAGTCTTTGCTGGGCCACAATTCAGTAAGTTCTTTCGGAACTACATGTCCCAGAATGCTTTATCAAGGGTTAAAGCACACTGAGGGCTGTAGACTAGCAACATCAGTGCTTTATTCTTAAAGAAATATTGCTCCAAAACCCTTTCCTCCAATTCTTCAGGTTTAGTGACCCCATTAAAATGCAAAAGAATACTCAAATGAGCATCTTGCCTGATCTTTGTTCTCTCTCCTGACATTTGATCACAGTGTGATATCATGAAGCCAAAATAACAAAAAAAATCTGTTAATGGAAGCTTACAGCAGGACGGCTGCAACATTGATGGTAAGCAACATTTGTATTGGTGAATTCTCATATTTGTAAATAAGCTTTTGTTCATCTTCTCCAGAGATCTAGGGGGTGCAGTAGGGCAGTTTTATGAAGGGTTTAGATCCCCTTTAATATAATTGGAATATTTTTAATAAGACAGCTTCCCCACTGACCTTTCTATCAGATTGTTAGAATGTTTGCTTTGTTTTATCACCCAACAATCACTGGATGAAGTGTCCCCCATACCCAGTAGGAGCCTTGTTTAACTCAATGCCAGTTTTAAAATGGTGAAAGTCCACAATTAGTCCATTTAGTCCCTGGTAATACCATAAACAATAAGAGTCATCTATACATTCCATGCAGAATGTCTCTGGTTTTCAGAAAAAATAGGGATCTAGGCATCTGGCCTGGAGAAATGGATATGGATTATTTGTAGGGATGCACTGAATCCAGGATTCGGTTTTGGATTCGGCCAGAATTCGGCCTTTTTCAGCAGGATTCAGATTTGGTTGAATGCTTCTGCCCGGTCAAACCGAATCCTAATTTGCATATGCAAATTAGGGGTGGGGAGGGAAATCTCTTGACTTTTTGCCACAAAACAAGTAAAAGAAATTTCCTCTTCCCACTCCTAATCTCTTGCAACGGATTTGGAGGTTCAGCTGATTACAAAATAGTGGATTCGGTGCATCCCTAACTATTTTACACCAGAAAATACACAAACAATATAATGCTGAGATCTGTAATGGGGAGGGCATGGAGCAGGTCAAGAAGGGGCTGCTATAAGGTGCCATAGAAAGTCAGTATTTAGTGGGCTGGTGGGGGCTGTTTGGGCCTCTGTGTACCTGAAATGCCAGGGCATCTTTTAATTCTCAGTCCAGACCACCAGCTCGGGGTTTCAGGTAAGTACATGCAATCACTTGTGGTGCATAACTTTTGGCACCCCCAAGTAAAAAGACCTTTCCTTCTCCTTTAATCATAAACCCATTGACAGTTTAGTGCAGGGCACAGTCAGAGGGAAGCATATATAAATGATGAAATTTTGTGCTTTTCAGTTGCACTTGTGTTTATAAAGAACCCTTGCCTGGAGGACTCCACTTTCTGCAAGGGGAAATCTTCCTCACTCACTCAAGTTTATACCCTGTCTTAAAACCAGTATGCAGCAGATATGAGCTGAGGGCCTGGACAAAGCAAACTGAGTGCCAGCAGTAAAGTACAGTATTAGCACTCCGTGATGTAAAATCCCTCCGTCATTCATCAACATGACAATGAAGCGTTTGGCTATCACACTTCTTAGTAATGACAAACATGGAGAGTCTCAGTGGAGCACCTTTTATACGACTCGTTTTAATAAAGTGCTAAACTGCAGTATTCCATTCAGCCTCTCCCTATGACACATGCATTATACATCACCCAGGGCTGGTGACTGACACCTCCATTGTGGAGTGGCAATCTGCTCCATTGTGCCGAACCTTGATTGTTACAGTGAGAAATCCATTGAGGGATAAGTACAGTACATGCATGCATTATTCATTATAAACCACAGATTAGCTGGATATTTTCCTGTGGATTAATCATGTGCTGTGTATGTTATATCTTTCCTTTTAACAAAGCCTCCAATTATTACATGGGTCACTATCTGTCAGGCTTGAAGCTATCAAGTGGCACAGGACAGATGTGTTTGAGGATTTATATCTGAACATTCATATTTACTGGACTCCACAAGACCTAATAGAGTCTCCACAAGGCCCTTAATAAAAAAAAAACTGGCCCTCATTTATGGTAAGCCGATATGTACAGACAGAAAAAAAAACAGGGCACTCAAATGAATCCACAGGGTAGAGTCCTGCGCGGGTCCATTTTTTGCAACCCATATCCGACCCGTACCTGCAAACTGCAATCCGCAACCCTTACCCGCTTGGACCCGCTACCCGATCCGCACGTACCTTATCCGCAACCCGGACCCGCGACCCACTGACCATCAAGAATATGGAAGTGCTGTCATTGTAAACCAGAAGTGACATCATTGGAAGTAGGTGTGATCAGAAAAAAAGGAGTAAAACAGGAAGTGCCGTCATTGTAAACCGGAAGTGGCATCATTGGAAGTAGACGTGGTTAGAAAAAAGGAGTAAAAATCACTATTGAGAAGACCCGCGGCCCGACCCTCGACCCGCAGAACCACCGACCGCGTCTATACCCGCACCCAGAACCTCTACCCAAAACCCGCAGGGTACCGCAGGTTTTTGCAGGTAACCCGCGGGTACCCGACCCGCTGCAGGACTCTACCACAGGGTCAAAAAAAAATTAAGTAAAAAACTATATTTATTAGTAGAAGTTAAAAATTACAGATCTCCATGGACCCTACGCGTTTCATACCATAAGGACATCCACTGTGCAAAGTGCTAAGTGCAATTGTGGTTTCCCCCAAACCTTAATCTTACTTGTTTATGCTACATTTTGTTAGACACAAGCTGTACCTCAATACTGGTGCAAAATGTGCATCCTGTTTTAACTCGGAATTTGGCTGATACTGTATATGTGGGTGCCATGGTCACCCGGCCCATCCCCCGGCTGTTTTCCCAACACACTAAAGCGCCCCATGTGTGAACTGATGTAATTCTCATCTGTACCCTCCTATGCCTCACCCTCCCCTTCTCTGTCTCTGGATTTAGTCAGAAAATAATTATTTTTTTTACCCTATAGACACCCGAGGGCCTCCCCCCCTAAAGCTGCCGCCCTAAGCACAGGCTCTCAAGTATGATAAATTCCATACGGCCCTAGTCACTGGCTCTTCTAATTTCACACACCCAAAGCCCCTCCATGTCTCCTCCCCTAAACCCAAATGAACTACTAGAAAAACTACAGATATTTTTACACAAATAATACTTTATTTTCAGAAATGGTGCCAGCATTATAAAATGGCACACTAAGGGGCCCATTTACTAACAATATAATTTTGGGTTTTTTTCTACGAATCTCGAAAAAAAATTTTGGTGGTTTTCCTATTTTTTTTTTTAAAAGCTCTACAAATGTATTAAGTATAAAAACCAAGGGAACCTCTAATACAAAACTTCACCAGGTAAAAGAAGTCAATGGGAGCTGCGCTGATCCTATTGAACTGTTTCAAATCAATTCAGACTTTTAGTGGTTTTCTGGGGGGTTTTTTCTGCTGAGTTTTTAGAGGTATTTGTATTTCGTTGGTACTTTTTTTAGTCGGATCTTTTACTAATTTTCATGAAATTCACGGTTTTAGAGAAAGTGAGTTTAGTCGTGGTTTCAAAAACTACCCGGCCGGCTGCAGGACTCTACCTTACAACTACAAAAAAATTAGACTGTTGATAAATAGACCTTCACAAGGTAACATGCAAAAAAATCAGTAAGGATTCATCATGTGTTTTACGGCAAAGCTTGCAGGTGCTTTTATATATATAAAATTTCAATTGGTGCAGTTCTTCTCCCTGTTAGCAGCAAACATTACAAATAGAAATGGTAAATGAGTCTTTTAAAGACATTCTCTTTATTCTCTTCTTTGTATAAAGTTATTCCTACCAGAGTGGCCCGTCTAGATATGAAACCATTGGCCATTGCAGTAGCAGAGAGAAGAATTCCTCTCCCTGGTGATATTAAGGTTTCTCCAGAGATATCCACGACTGACTGCTTCTCTTGGGTTTTTTTAGCAGGTTTTTCTTCAGATAGGACACAGTCTCCACCCTCAGAACTTTTGTTTATAACTGGTAGAAATGAAACGAAAAGGATTTTAGAGAAATTTTGCGAGAAGTGTCCTTTTAGCTTCAAATAACCATGCCCCCATGTCATCCCGAGGACAATTAACTACATAGTTCAATAAATCTTCCGTTTTAACATAAAAATGTGAATTGCACAAACTTGTGAATATTAGAATGAACTTCTTTCTCCTGGTAATGATTTTCAGTTTAAGCTTGAGATGAGAAAGAACTGGCTTGTTAACTTCTCAAGCTGTGCTGAGGGATTATCAGTTTATACAGTCTGACAGTTTCATTCTCTCTATTTTATCAGCCCGAGGTAAGTTGTTATAAAGGCAATTCTTCCAATCTGATAGATTGTTGTCTTTCCAACAGCAGAATATGCTCAAGCTTGGTGCATTTTCATGAAGACTTCTCACTCCGTTGTCAGTCATGTGTGTTCCCTGATTAATGTATTCATTCGGTATTCTACACCTTTGTCTATCTCTGCACATGTTGTTACTTCTCGTATCTTAACTTAAACGCTGCTATGAAAAAGGCAAATGATAAAGACCACTAGGGTACAGATCAGTCAGTCTCCTAAGACTTGATTCACTGCAGTTTTATGAAGAAACCGTATATTATAATAATATTGTGTGTATTATTGTTTCTTGGTAGTGATGGGCGAATTTATTCGCCAGGCGCGAATTCGCGTCAAAAACAGGCGCCGGCGTCAAAAAAACGCCGTTTCGCAAATTTTTCACCGTTTCGTGAATTTCGCGCGAAATTCCGCGCAATTTCGCCCATCACTGTTTCTTGGATGTCCTTCTGGTTACATTCAACCTACACTCCAAACGTATAGCCACACCAATGTTCTGTTACACAACACTGTACAGGTATGGGATCAAGAAACCCATTATCCAGAAAGCTCCCAATTGTCTCCCATAGACTCCATTTTAATCAAAAAGTCCAGATTTCCTTTTTTCTCTGTAGTAATAAAACAGAACCTTGTACTTACCTTGTCCAACCTAATATATAATTAATCCTTATTGGAAGCAAAACCAGCCTATTGGGTTTATTTAATGTTTACTTAAACTTAAAAAAGGCTTAAGGTATGAAGATCCAAATTATGGATAGATCTGTTATCTGGAAAACCCCATGTCCCAAGCATTCTGGATAACAGGTCCTATACATCATTTGTATGCTCCAAAGTAGGGTGTCCCTCTTGAAGTCAAAGTACCAGGTAACTGTACTTACAGAGCCTTCCTCAGATGGAAGAGGTTTGGAAGTGACTCTGCCAGGAGGTGCCAGTTTGCAGGTCTTTGACTTTAACAGGTTGAATTATAAATCTCAGACTTAATTTCAGAAGAAATCATCGATACTTTTGGTTCTTGAACAAAAGCAATGTAAATGATTGAAGAGAAGCAATAACGAAAAAGTACTTAACTTGGTACACTGAATATTCACTACACATTATGCAGAATCTATAAAAGCAATAGCTTAAAGGAGAAGCAAACCCTAGAGTTAAAAAAAACTCTACCCCCCTACCCTACATAGACCCCCCTCCCTCCTCTTTACCCCGGGGCAAATGCCCCTAACGCTTTACTTATCCCACCGTGCAGATTCTGTCCAGCGGAGTTGACGGCAGCCATCTTCTTCTTTTCTGTAATCTTCGGAATGAGACCGGCGTAGCTGCGAATGCGCAGTTGGAGCAACTTTCTGTTTCACAACAACTGCACATGCACCAAAACACAAAAATTTAGGGTTTTTTAACTTTAGGGTTTAGTTGTCCTTTAATGCATTATTATTAAGTTCACCGTGGAGGTTTGCAGTTTCTCTCTCCATGTGTTCAGTGCTAGTGTATCGGATAAATCAGTGGTGCCTCCCATGGAATATACTCTGCCTTGATTCCCTACTCACTCCCTAATCTGATCTGATCACCTGAAGTCCACACTTTCCAACCGTGAGAACATAGAGCTGCTCATATTAGCCACCCGACACTCTATCTATCTTGGAGCCTGCTAACCTTAAAGGAGAATTCAACCTGTAATAAAAAAAAAATCCCTCCCCCCTACCCTGGGTAGACCCCCTCCCTCCTCCCACCCCAGCCTACCTGCCCCCCCCCCCCCGGGCAAATGCCCCTAATTTTCTACTCACCCTTCCGTGCAGATTCTGGCCTCGGAGTTCACGGCAACCATCTTCTTCTTCTCCGGTAATCTTCGTGTCTTTACGGCAAATTTCGACGCATGCGCAGTTGGAGTAAATTTCCGGTCTCAAACAACTTTTTCGGAAATTTTCGTGACTTTCGGCGCATGCGCCGAAACTTCTGAAAAAGACAGAAGAAAGAAGAATCTGCACGGAGGGGTGAGTAAAAAATTAGGGGCATTTGCCCGGGGGTAGGGTTGCCAACTTTAGTGAGAAAAATAACCATCCGGCGGGTACAAAAAGGAGGCGGTCCATGATGCAAAAGGGGCGGGGCTACACAGTGTGACGCAAAAGGGACAGAGCAATATCACACCGATGTGAAGAACACTACAAAAAAGGTAAGTTCTGTACAAATGGGGCCAGGAATGGGGGCAGGCCGAGGGTTTTTTAAAGCATATTACAAATTACCAGCAACTGCATTGCCGGTACATTTGTAATACCGGCCCCGGCCTTGGCAGGTGTTTTCCCGGCTAGGCCGGTAAAATACCGGCTGGGTGGCAAACCTACCCGGGGGGCAGGTAGGCTGGGGGGAGGAGGGAGGGGGGAGGGATTTCTTTTATTACAGGTTGAATTCTCCTTAAAGCTCCTGCTGAGGCCTCCTGCCTCTGGGTCTCCACCAATGTCTACTTTTGAAGTCCAAAGGTAAGAACTATGGATCCTTTCCCTTAACAACCCTGGGGCAATAGGAGCAACCTGTCTTACAGAGCATATCTCTAACACTTACTAAGGAATTCAGTGAGTTAGTACCACAAAGCAACTTGCATCAAAGATATCTGGGGTGTTTGTTACTTTAACTAGTTGCACGATTGCCTTCTTCTAAGAGCCATTGAAGCCCTGCGCTTTCACGCTGTGAGCGACATATTTATGCCATCACAAATCAGACCCAAAGTCCATTTTTAAAATAATAACATTGCGTTTTTTCCCCACTCTGCTCATGCTTCAAATCTAATTATTCAGAGCTTTTCATTCGACTGCTTTGAAATAAATAAAGCTGGGCTTTTTCTGACACTTCTATCAAAGCTGTGGGAGAAATGCGTTTTCTCAAAGCGTACGTTTTAGAATCAATATATTAACAAGAATAAAAAGAGGAGCATCAGTATTCTGCGGCTTGTGCCTATATCCAACAGACAATTCTGCATTTTTGTATCATAAAAGGTGGCGTTCCAAGGGATTTTTTCTCCATGAACCTGATGCTCCCACCTACAAGGTTGCTGATATGTTCCTTTTATAGATTTGGCTTGTATTACTGAGTAGTTGAGTGTTGGGGCAGAGTGAGGTGCAGGTAGTTCCAGGAGTATATACTGTTTAAGGGTCTGTGCCTTAAAAGGCATATTCTCTTCAAGCATCAGAGCTTGGTTACAGGAATACTTGCCAGGGGTTAGGAGTATATTCCCTAAAAGAACATGACAGGTGCAGCGTCGAGTCTGTACCCCTCCCCTTCTGATCAAAACCCCATAACCACTGCCCAATGAAACACACACACCACTGGTTTGGAAAGAGATGGCCGCAGTTGTTTATTTAACAAAGTAATACCATAATTAACATGTATAACATATTCAACTTAACAAGCAGTTTGTATAACAAACCATTTTGCCTCAACTGGTAAGATTGGTTCCTCCTCCATTTCTGAACCGGGCTGCCTAACTTTCCCATGAGGACCCAGGCCTACCAGGCTATATCCAATCGCTGTGAGATACCCCATTTTAACTCCCCTTGGGGGTCCTTGTAAAGGTACCCTCCGCCAACTGCGACAGCAGACACCCGTAACAACAGGGAGGGGGGGCGGGATGCTGCGTCCTGCTGCTCTCGCGACCCGGCGCCGACTGGTGAGTATCTTGTGCGCTCTGCCTCCTCGGGAACCTAACAGCCAATCGGAGCACCCCATACAAAAAAGGGGGGAGGGGAGCGGGGAGTGGCCCTCTCCTATCACTGTCAGGCCCTGCTTCCCCTATACGCCTCATTGGGTCCCAAGAGTGCTGATGCTGGCACATGATCTTGGGAATTGGGGGTTCTATTATTTGCCTTGACTTGCCCATCAACTGTAGAAAGTGCCTGGCATGGGTGTGTTTCTAACTGATGTATATTTTCTGTACCAGTTACAATGTGCTATTAAACCTATAATTTCTGTATTTTGAAATAACTTTTGCACTTTTTTTTAAAGTCATGGGAAAACATGTTTTTTTTAACCCATCAGCTAATAGTGCTGCTCCAGCAGAATTCTGCACTGAAATCTATTTCTCAAAAGAGCAAATGGTTTTGTTTTTATATTAAATAGACATATTGTCATTTTCCCAGCTGCCCCCAGTCATGTGACTTGTGCTCTGATAAGCTTCAGTCACTCTTTACTGCTGTACTGCAAGTTGGAGTGATATCACCCCCCAGCAGAGAACACTAGAGAACACTAGGAAGGTAACCAGATAGCAGCTCCCTAACACAAGATAACACCTGCCTGGTAGATCTAAGAACAACACTCAATAGTAAAATCCAGGTCCCACTGCAACACATTCAGTTACATTGAGTAGGAGAAACAACAGCCTGTTAGAAAGCAGTTCCATCCTAAAGTGCTGGCTCTTTCTGAAAGCACATGACCAGGCACAATGACCTGAGATGCACCTACACACCAATATTATAAATTAAAAAAAAATACACTTGCTGGTTCAGGAATGAAATTTGATATTGTAGAATGAATTATTTGCAGTGCAAACAGTGTAATTTATAAATAAAAACGACACCATAAAAATCATGACAGAATCCCTTTAATAATAAACCTGAGACCCTTTTCAACATCCGAGCCTGGATCTTCTATTACTAGTCTCATAAGCAACATCAAGCAATTAAGACCCTTATGCTGGTCATGCTTGGCTACGTCCAATTATGGCGAAACAAGGGAAGGTCCAGTTAGGTGTTACCCAAATGTTTAGGCCAATAGGCAGTGTTCAGGGCATGTAAAGGCAGTGGAACATGGGGTGCATTGTCATTGTGGGGAATCATGTTTCCTTCTAGTGTCTGAAAATATCTTTTTCAGGCAGGAAATGGAAATTTGCCAGTTTATATAACAAAAAAAATGCCATCTTCTGTTCTTCCAGTTGCATGTGCTGCAATAAATACATATTTTCCAGTTCTCTGTCACCCACTGGAAATTATGCTTGATGTGCTATAACCAGACCCGATGATATTCTCCATCCAGCCCAGTCAATATGGAAACGATCATCAGTGCAAGAGGCTCCCAGCTCAGTCTAATGAGGCTATCTCATGTACGGCACCTTTAGAAGGAAAAAATCTGAGAGCCAGAGATATGAATGATTATGTAGAAGCCTGCATCCACACATACACACATATGTTATGGGTATTTCTTTGCCTAGTGGCTGCTGGGTAAGCTGAGTAATAGATGAAAGAGACTCTTTGTTCAATAACCAGCCCCCCAGTGTTCTGCGGATCATCTTTAAATGAGAGCCCATACCTTCAAAAGAGAACAGTTAATACTGACAATTCAATTGACAACAATGGATTCTTTCAAATCCATCCTAACAGTTTCCACTTTATTACTGCACTCGTGCCATGGCCCTATAATTGTACATCCTCACAGTCACAGAGAGTATATACTGTAAGTACTGGCCGAGCAAAGCTTTTCTTCTCAAGATACACTAGAAATTCTAGTTTAGATTAAAACTAATTATATCAGAGAAAAGTGTTATTATTTCTTTTCTAAATAAGCTTCATCCAGTGAATTCTATGCAGACAAGCAGAATACAATACCGTTTCCATATTCAAAAGCTTCATCTTTCCTTTTCCTGAACTCACAAACCTTCAACAGGGCCTTTAATGTTGTTTTTTCCTCTCAATTTATACACTAGGGGGCAGATTTATCAAGGGTCGAAATTCGAGTTTCTGTGAGTTTCTAAAAACTCTCGAAATTCGGGGAAAAAAACGACCAATCGAAATTTATTTAAAAAAAAAAAACAATCACATTTTTTAAATTTGGGTGAATAGGGTAGACCTGCAAACTCGAATCGAATTCGATCGAATTCAATTCGAGTTTTTTCAAAAATAAAAAATTGATGGTAGGAGGTTCCCCATAGGCTAAAACACCAACTCGGCAGGTTTTAGATGGCGACTAGTCAAAATTGAATTCTTAAAGGGACAGTACATGATAAATTTCGAAATTCAATTTTTTTTCAACTCAAATCGAATTTGGGCTATTACCTAGTCAAATGACACTAAAATAAACTTGAAAATCGAATTAAAAAAAACAACTTCAATTTGACCCCTGATAAATCTGCTCCTTGATTTTGAGTTACTACTCCAAAGTCACAGTTTCTATTGTGTTATTTTCTTTACTGTATCCTTCTCTGAAACTGAACATCAATGTGTCGTTGGTGACACTTAGATAACCAGTGTTTTATGTAGAGACCCATAGGGTTAATATACCCCTATGGCTTTAAATCCCTACACTTCCTGATCTCCCTAGTAGCTGTGCAGATGCCCATGTAGCCAGTTGTAATTTACATATCCCAGTTATTGGAGAAGAGGTGTTGTGACCACTTCCTGTCACACTTTGGTATAGTGAGAAGGGGTGGATCTTCTTCTTTGGCTTCTGGCAGGGTTGCCAGGTTTCTAGCCAAATTCAGCTACTAATTTAAAGGCCAGGTGGGGTTTGAAAGTACAAGCTAGCCACGGTAGCCAAAGTTTCCCTACTGTGCTGAGTCTGCGTCTCCCAATGCATGTTGGGTAATGTCGTTTTTGTTTAACTATTTGCCAACTGCCAAGATTAAAGTAAGACTACAATACCCAGCATGCAATGGACTGACTTGTGCAGAAGTCGGGAGTTACCAGATTTTTGGCTCTGTACCCCAGTCTCCCGTCCCTCTTAAGCTTTCATGCATTTTCCAGTGACTTTCCTCAATTTCAGACAATTTTGGGGTAAAAATATGCTGGCCACTAAAATATCTAGAGGTAGAGCTGTTTTACCAAATTGTATATATATTAGGGCCTTATGGGGCCCTTATACCTCCCGGTCCTCCGTCTGTAGTTACGGACCCTGATGGCGGGCAAATCTGTCCCATTTTACTACATGGAAATTTTATTTTTTTTCACTCCACATTTTGTGCTATTTTTGGGCTACTTTTGAAGTGTCTCTTGGCTAGTTTTGGGATGGTTTTGTAGCTGTTTGTGGGTGTTTTTGGAAATTAGACCTGGCAACCATGGGGTGGATCTTCCTCTTTGGCTTCTGGTGTCTAATCCAGCTGGATGTCTCCAGGGAGCCTGGGTACACCAAGGCCCAGTAAAGCCACATTACCCTAGAGGGATCTGAACCTCTAGTGTGGAAGTCGGGGAGCAGGGACCCCATGAATGAGGCTAGTGAGTGGCAGGAATATAATGTTATAGACTCTCTAGGAGAGTAAGACAGTGAAGGCAGATAGAAAAAGCAGCTTTGTGCTCCATCAAGGAGGTGTAACAGGGAGTAGGTTTCCAGGCTGTAAGATTTGCTTACAGTGAAAGGACCAAAGTGGATAGGGTGTCAGTTAGTGAAATGCGGGCCGGCCCGATACCTGCGCGTTTGGTGGGTTTGGGCCAACCTCGCACCCCCCTTTTCAACCTTACAAATGCTGGCTTCTGACTTCCGGGGTTATAGAAGCGTGCCTGCCCGTCCCACCCTTTTTATGACATCATCTGTGGGGCATGTTGGAGTGGATCTATAAAAGTAACCGAAAGTCAGGCTCAGAGGGGCGCGGGTGGAGGGAGGGCAGGTCACAGGCGGGTGTGGGTTGGAAAAACCCCGACCCGAACACCACTAATGTCAGCCTTTAGGTTCTCCCTGACCACTCCACTGGGTGAGATCTGTGATAAATGACTAGGCTAGCAGTCGGTATGATGTAGAGAGTGATATTCTGAGACAATTTGCAGTTGGTTTTCATTTTTTATTATTTGTGGTTTATTCAGCTCTCCAGTTTGCAATTTCAGCCATCTGATTGCTAGGGTCCACAATACCCTAGCAACCATGCATTGATTTGAATAAGAGACTGGAATATGAAAAGGAGAGGCCTGAATAGAAACAGGAGTAATAAAAAGTAGCAATAACAATACATTTTAGCTTTACAGAGCATTTGTTTTTAGATGGGGTCAGTGACCCCCATTGGAAAGCTGAGAAGAATCCAAAGATATAGGCAAATAACTAAAAAACTATAAAAACAAATAAACAATGAAGATCAATTGATTGAAAAGTTGCTTAGAATTGGCCATTCTATGACATACTAAAAGTTAATTTAAAGGTGAACCATCCCATTAAGTGTTAAAGTCCAGTGTAACCCATTCTATAGTGTACTAGCTGGTTGTTAACCCTGTTGGCGTGATAGTCCAAAAATGTGTTACATTTACTTTCATAGTTATTACCAAATCCATAAAAGACATTTCTTTAGCTGAATAGTTACTAATATTTCCCTGCAGCCTTGTGCCTTTATATGGTCACATAACCCCTCAGTGACTTTAATATCCTTTTCATTTACAGTAGGGGGTACATTATCCCTTATAATACATGAGTGATACTCAGAGTTCCCTGTATAACTCAGCCTGCAGCCTTGTGCCTTTATATGGTCACAGAACAACTCATCAGTGACTTCTAATATCCTTATCATTTATAGTAGGGGGTACATTATCCCTTATAATACATGAGTGATACTCAGAGTTCCCTGTATAACTCAGCCTGCAGCCTTGTGCCTTTATATGGTCACATAACCCCTCAGTGACTTCTAATATCCTTATCATTTACAGTAGGGGGTACATTATCCCTTATAATAAATGAGTGATACTCAGAGTTCCCTGTATAACTCAGCCTGCAGCCTTGTGCCTTTATATGGTCACAGAACCCCTCAGTGACTTCTAATATCCTTATCATTTACAGTAGGAGATAAATTATCCCTTATAATACATGAGTGATATAGTTCCTGCAGCCTTGTGCCTTTATATGGTCACATAACTCTTCAGGTCTAATAAGAATAGATTTTACAGCATGGGGGATATTATCCCTTTAATAACACGTAGGAATTACAAGTTTGCTGTGATACTGTATATATCTACACACAAACACTCCATTTCTACTTTTCCTTCCAAGATCACAAGGCAAGGCAACCCCAGGGAAGCTGATGGATGAGTTACAGTAAGTAAGCTGAGAGCTGCAATATCAGACAATTTGCCTTCCCCTCGGCTGCAGAGGCTGAAACCCCCTTGTGAGGTTGATAACTTTCACTGAAAAATAATACATTTTTAGTTGTCCCTGAAATCTTTGTAAAATTAATATTTCACTTTCATCCCTTTTTATACTTAACTGTGTGAGTCTGATAGACAAACTCAAGCCTTGAATGTGATGGATGAAAGCTCTGCACAGGCTGACATACTTTGCCCCCGCAGACCAAGTAATTTGAATTCTTAAAGGGACAGTACATGATAAATTTCAAATTTCGATTTTTTTTTTAAACTCAAATCAAATTTGGACTATTACCTAGTCAAATTACACTAAAATTAAATTCAAATTCACAAATATGAATATTCAATTCAACCCCTGATGAATCTGCCCCTTGATTTTGAGTTACTAGTCCAAAGTCACAGTTTCTAGTGTGTTATTTTCTTTACTGTATCTTTCTCTGAAACTGAACATCAATGTGTCATTAGTGACACTTACATAACCAGTGCTTTATGTAGGGATCCATAGGGTTAATATGCCCCTTTAAATCCCTACACTTCCTGATCTCCCTAGTTGCTGGGCAGATGCCCATGTAGTTAGTTGTAATTAACATATACAAGTGATTGGCCATGAGGTTTTGTGACCACTTCCTGTCACACTTTCGTACAGTGAGTGAGAAGGGGTGGATCAGGGTTGCCAGGTTGGCGGGTTTCCAGCCAAATTGGGTTACTAATTTAAAGCCCAGGCTGCTTTTGAAAGTACACGCTAGCCAAGGTACAGTTTTGGGCTATTTTTTGGGTCATTGGCTGGTTTGTACTTCGGAAACCAGCCAAAGTGTTTTCTGGCCCTAAGGTGCTGAGCGTGCATCTCCCAATGCATGTTGGGTAATGTAGTTTTTGTTTAACTATTTGCCAACTGCCAAGTTTAATGTGAGACTACAATACCCAGCATGCAATGGGACTGATTTGTGTAGAAGTCAGAAGTTACCAGATTTTGGGCTCTATTCCCCAGTCTCCCGTCCCTCTTAAGCTTTCTTGCATTTTCCGGTGACTTTCCTTAATTTTGGGGCAAAAATCTGCTGGCCACCAAAATATGGTAGAGCTGTTTTACCAATATTTATTGAAATTGTATATGTATTAGGGCCTCATGGGGACCCTATACCTCCTGGACCCCCCTCTGTAGTTATGCCCCTGGTGATGGGCCAATCTGTCCCATATTACTTCATGAAAAAATAGTTTTTTTGTCTTTTTTTAACTCCACAAATTGTGCTATTTTTGGGCTACTTTTGAAGTGTCTCTTGGCTAGTTTTGGGCTGGTTTTGTAGCTGATTTTGGCTGTTTTTGAAAATTAGATCTGAAACTCTAGTGTGGAAGTCGGGGAGCAGGGACCCCGTGAATTAGGCTAGTGAGTGGCAGGAATATAATTGTTATAGACTCTCTAGGAGAGTAAGACAGTGAGGGTAGATATAAAGAGCAGCTTCGTGCTCCATCAAGGAGGTGTAACAGGGAGTAGCTTCCCATACTGTAAGATTTGCCTACAGTGAAAGGACACAGTGGATAGGGTTTCAGGTAGTGATGTGTGGGCCGGCCCAATACCCGCGGGTTGGGTGGGTTCGGGCCGACCTCGCACCCCCTTTTTCAACCTTACAAATGCCGGCCTTCGTTCGATTTCCGGGTTGACATTTATAGACGCGCGCCTGCTCACCCCACCGTTTTAGTGACATCATCGGTGGGGCAGGTCAGGTCTATAAAAGGAACCCGAAAGTCAAGCTCGGACGGGCGCGGGTGTAGGGAGGGTGGGTCAGGACATCACAAGTGTCAGGCTTAATGTTCTCTTCCCTGACCACTCCACTGGGTGAGATCTGTGATAACCGACTTGGCTAGCAGTGGGTTAAATGATTCTGCTGTGTTAGTTCAGGTGCAGCAGCCAGACAAGCACAGGAACTTTAATACATTTAATAGAACATGGCAGGTAACACAGCCCTGCTCCACACTTGCTCTCAGCTTAGACAGGAAGAGGGAAAACAGGAACAGGAAATAAATCATAAGGCAATGACAAAACAGCAGGAATGCCCTTAACCAAAATGTCCACAAAAGCTGGTTATTACCATGACCACGTGTGAGGTATTTCTACCTGGAGGTGCTGTACTGCCTTGACTACATCCTCAGGGAATGCACCTGCCTCTATATACTGTCTGAGCTGTGGGCCTATATGTTCTGAAAATGCCTCTTGGTAACCTGTGGATCTTTTGTCTCTGACAAATAAAGTTATTTTGTTCTGTGATTTGGAAGAACCTCCTGGCACCCATTTCTTTATTGGTTAAAGCACAGTAGCCTATGGGGGTTGTAGTTGCACTACACCGCACCTTCATTTCTTCCACTTTGCGAAGGCCCTTCCTTAAAGGGGTTGTTCACCTTCAAATTAACTTTTAGTATGATGTAGAGAGAGTGATATTCTGAGACAATTTGCTATTGTTTTTAATTTTCTATTATTTGTGGTTTTTCAGATGTTTAGCATTTTATTCAGCAGCTCTTCAGTTTGCAATTTCAGCCATCTGGTTGCTAGGATTCGAATTAGCCTAGCAACCATGCACTGATTTGAATAAGAGACTGGAATATGAATAGGAGAGGCCCCAATAGAAAGAGGAGTAATAAAAAGTAGCAATAACAATACATTTTAACTTTAGAGAGCATCTGTTTTTAGATGGGGTCAGTGACCCCCATTTAAAAGCTAAGAAGAATCCAAAGTGGTACAGGCTGATACATTAGATAGGTATAAGAAGGGGTTGGATGGTGTTTAGCAAGTGAGGGAATACAGGGATATGGGAGATAGCTCATAGTCCAAGTTGATCCAGGGACTGGTCCCATTACCATTTTGGAGTCAGGAAGGAATTTTTTCCCCTCTGAGGCAAATTGGAGAGGCTTTCAATGGGTTTTTGCCTTCCTCTGGATCAACTGGCAGTTAGGCATGTTATATATAGACTTATAATGAACAAACAATGAACACCAAGTTGCTTAGAACTGGGCATTCTATAACATACTATAAGTTAATTTAATGGTGAACCACCCCTTAGTGTTAGAGTCCAGTGTAGCTCATGCTCTAGTGTACTAGCTGGTTGTTAACCCTGTTGGCCTGGATAGCCCAAAAACGTGTTACATTTACTTTCATAGTTATTACCAAATCCATAAAAGACATTTCTTAAGCTGAATAGTAATTAATATTTCCCTGCAGCCTTGTGCCTTTATATGGTCACAGAACAACCCCTCCGTGACTTCTAATATCCTTATCATTTACAGTAGGAGATACATTATCCCTTATAATACATGAGTGATACCCAGAGTTCTCTGTATAACTCAGCCTGCAGCCTTGTGCCTTTATATGGTCACAGAACAACCCCTCAGTGACTTCTAATATCCTTATCATTTACAGTAGGGGGTACATTATCCCTTATAATACATGAGTGATACTCAGAGTTCCCTGTATAACTCAGCCTGCAGCCTTGTGCCTTTATATGGTCACAGAACAACCCCTCAGTGACTTCTAATATCCTTATCATTTACAGTAGGGGGTACATTATCCCTTATAATACATGAGTGATACTCACAGTTCCCTGTATAACTCAGCCTGCAGCCTTGTGCCTTTATATGGTCACAGAACAACTCCTCAGTGACTTCTAATATCCTTATCATTTACAGTAGGGGGTACATTATCCCTTATAATACATGAGTGATACTCAGAGTTCCCTGTATAACTCAGCCTGCAGCCTTGTGCCTTTATATGGTCACAGAACCCATCAGTAACTTCTAATATCCTTATCATTTACAGTAGGGGGTACATTATCCCTTATAATACATGAGTGATACTCAGAGTTCCCTGTATAACTCAGCCTGCAGCCTTGTGCCTTTATATGGTCACAGACCCCCTCAGTGACTTCTAATATCTTTATCATTTACAGTAGGAGATACATTATCCCTTATAATACATGAGTGATATAGTTCCTGCAGCCTTGTGCCTTTATATGGTCACATAACTCTACAGGTCTAATAGGAATAGATTTTACAGCAGGGGGGATATTATCCCTTTAATAACACGTAGGAATTACAAGTTTGCTGTGATACTGTATATATCTACACACAAACACTCCATTTCTACTTTTCCTTCCAAGATCACAAGGCAAGGCAACCCCAGGGAAGCTGATGGATGAGTTACAGTAAGTAAGCTGAGAGCTGCAATATCAGTCAATTTGCCTTCCCCTCGGCTGCAGAGGCCGAAACCCCCTTGTGAGGTTGATAACTGTCACTGACAGGAAAATAATACATTTTTCGTTGTCCCTGAAATCTTTGTAAAATTAATATTTCACTTTCATCCCTTTTTATACTTAACTGTGTGAGTCAGATAGACAAACTCAAGCCTTGAATGTGATGGATGAAAGCTCGGCACAGGCTGACATACTTTGCCCCCGCAAACCAAGTAAATAGCTTATTTTGTGAATAGGTATGGGATCTGTTATCCGGAAACCCTTATCCAAATTACGGGAAGGCCATCTTTCATTGACTCAATTTTTATCAAATAATTCATGATTTTCTTTTTCTCTATAACAATAAAACAGTAGCTTGTACTTGATCCTGACTAAGAAATAACTTTTTTTATTGGAGACAAAACAATCCTATTGGATTTATTTAATTTTCTAAATGATTTTCTAGCAGACTGAAGGTATGGAGATGCAAATTACAGAACCAGTTCCCAATCATGGGATAACAGGTTCCATCCCTGTATATGTAAGCAGCTTATTGGCCTGTGTATGGGAACAATATCTGTTTGAAAATCCCATAGGGCCATAACATTGCAGTGAATTAAATGTATTTATTTATACAGCACCAAAAGGGGGTCATTTACAAATGCAGTGAGTAAAGTGTCGTTTTTTTACCCATAATGCAGTATTTTCCCCATGATTCAAGCATTTTTAATGTGACCAATCTGCAGATACACTGTGCTCAAACAGGACATTATTGTATTAGAGAGGCTACAGAGAAGGGCAACTAAGCTGGTAAAAGGTATGGAAAATCTTAGCTATGAGGAAAGACTGGCCAAATTGAGGATGTTCACGCTGGAGAAGAGGTGCTTAAAGGGATACTGTCATGGGAAAACATGTTTTTTCCAAAACACATCAGTTAATAGTGCTGCTCCAGCAGAATTCTGCACTGAAATCCATTTTTAAAAGAGCAAATTTTTTTTTTTATATACAATTTTGAAATCTGACATGGGGCTACACATTTTGTCAGTTTCCCAGCTGCCCCAGTCATGTGACTTGTGCCTGCACTTTAGGATAGAATTACTTTCTGGCAGGCTGTTATTTCTCCTACTCAATGTAACTGAATGTGTCTCAGTGGGACATGGGTTTTGAGTGTTGTTCTCTTGTGTTAGGGAGCTGCTATCTGGTTACCTTCCCATTGCTCTGTTGTTAGGCTGCTGGGGGGGGTGATATCACTCCAACTTGCAGTACATCAGTAAAGAGTGACTGAAGTTTATCAGAGCACAAGTCACATGACCAGGGGCAGCTGGGAAATTGCATGTCTAGCCCCATGACAGATTTCAAAATTGAATATAACAAAATCTGTTTGCTCTTTTGAAAAATGGATTTCAGTGCAGAATTCTGGTAGAGCAGCACTATTAACTGATGTGTTTTGAAAACAACATGTTTTCCCATGACAGTATCCCTTTAAGGTGTAATATGATAACTATGTATAAATATATAAGGGGATCATATAACAATCTCTCTAATAGTAATGGGCGGATCTCTCCTGTTCGCGAACTGTCAAAAAATTCGTGAAAAATCATGAAATCGGAAATTTCACGAAAAAATTGTGTAATTCGAATGGTTTCACAAAGAATTCGAGCAATTCAAACGTTTTCACAAAAAAATCAAGCAATTCAAACATTTTCACGAAAAAATCAAGCATTTCGAACGTTTTCTCTAAAAAATTGTGAAAATCGGAAATTGACAACAGCGAATTTTCACCAGCGAATTTTAGTGGGATATTTGCGAATTTATTCACTGGTGGCGAAACATGGAAATTTGCCGCAAATTTGTGCCAGGAGAATTTATTCGCCCATCACTACTCTCTAATGCTTTATTTACCAGTAGGTCTTTCCAGCTGACAAGAGGTCACCCATTCCGATTAGAAGAAAAGAGTTTCCGCCTAAATATTGGGAAGGGGTTTGTTACAGTGAGAGCTGTGAAGATGTGGAATTGTCTCCCTATATCAGTGGTACAGGCTGATACATTAGATAGGTATAAGAAGGGGTTGGATGGTGTTTAGCAAGTGAAGGAATACAGGGTTATGGGAGATAGCTCATAGTACAAGTTGATCCAGGGACTAGTCCCATTGCATTTTGGATTCAGGAAGGAATTTATCCCCCTCTGAGGAAAATTGGAGAGGCTTCAAATGGGGTTTTTGCCTTCTTCTGGATCAACTGGCAGTTAGGCAGGTTGTATATAGACTTAAAAGGTTGAACTTGATTGACGTATCTTTTTTCAAACTAACCTACTATGTTACTATGTTACCATGTCTATATGGTGTACATTTTGGTGAACAAGTGAACTGTGAGAATAGATAGGGCCGGAACTAGGGGTAGGCAGAGTAGGCAAAGCTGAGGGGGCGCCAGGCACGTACCTGCTCTGTCGCCTACCCCGTGTCCGGTCCTGTGTCTCCCTGACTGACGTCGGTAATTTCTGTTTTAAATGCACTTGCGCTCATGCGCGCCGGTGTGTAGTTTCGCGCATGCGCACCAGTGCGTATTTTCGTGCATGCGCGCCGGCGCACACTAAGCCGGCGCCGTGCCCGGCCAGGTTGCCTAGGGCGCCTGCCCGGGTTGGCCCGGCTCTGGATACAGAACCCTAGAACTACTGCCTGCTTCATAGGTGGTGGCAGCTTTGGGGCTCCCCTGCATCTGATGCAAGAAGGTAGATCATTCCAGTTGTGGGACAATCAGGGAAAATGATTTTATCAGTGGCTGGGCTATTGTTTTGACCTGTATGGACAATAGGGAGATAATGGGGTAAATTGACTAAGCAGAAAAATTCGCCATCGATGGCTTCGCAGCCATCGAAACACTTTGTCAGGCGAAAATTCGCTAATTTACTAGAATGCAAAGTTGTGTCCAGGGCGGCAAATTTTTGCTAGCATAACTTCGGCAATCAAAGCGAAGATGCGCTAGCATCCAATTATGCCTAGTGCAACTTTGTTCGAGGTCTTCGCTCAGGCTACGTGGGAAATTATACAGTTGACTGGGCGTATATATCACAGCAAATACATTACATTACAGTCCAGGGAACCGTAATAAAGAAATAGAGTTGTTATAATGCCCTACACATGAGCCCACTGTATAGTTAAAGGGGACCCGTCACTCAAAAAAAAATTCCAAATCCTATTTTATCACATTAGTCAAGCAAAATGAACTTACATTACACTATATAAATTATATGAATCTTGTTTCCTTCAGTCTGGGGATTCATAATTATAACAAGCAGGAAGCAGCCATTTTGTGGACACTGTTATTAAGACAAGTCTTGTATCAGCTCAGAATCTTGTTTGTGCACCAGAATGGGGGAGCTGATGTCCATCCCCATGCCCTGGCTACACAATTAAACGGTAAAGAAAATGGGGGAATGTGGGGAGAGCAGTGACATGTAGGAAGTGCTGAATGGAAAGTGAAAGTAATTGTCTGCCCCGCCTCTATACCACTGGCATAGAGGAGGGACAGACAATATTTGATTGACAGCTGAGATTTTTAAATGAGCTTACAACAGCTATGAATGCTTTAATAAAAAATAGAAATTGGATTTCATGTTTAATTTGAAAAGGACTTTTATTATACAGATTTTTGTGTCTGGATGACAGGTCCACTTTAATGTTCCATATGTTAGAAAATGCACTGGCAAAGGCAATTCTTGCGAAAGGTATAACGTTCAGTACAATCTGCATCTTAGTGAATTTGAGGAGGAACGTCCATTCGCCAGAACGAAATTCGCCTGGCGATAGAGTGCGAATGACCGATAGCGTCTGTCTCTTTCGCTAGGGAAGTTACACATGTGCCTGAAAGCAGTAACGCTGGCGAATCGTCACCTTTAAATCTGCCCCAAAAAAAGATAGAGAGGAGATATAAGAAGATATAGAGGAACAGATGAATGTAGGACAGGTGAGAGAGGAGCAAGTGAGATTTTCCTTGATTTTGTCCTAATATATCAGACACCCTCACATTTAGGGAGATTTAGTCGCCCATCGACAAATCTCCTCTTCTTCGGGGTTACTAATCTCCCCGAACTGCGTCCCGCCGGGTACAATCTAAATCGCTGGCGGGATGGTACTCGGATCGCTTTGTTTTCCAAAGATTAGTCTCCCCGAAGAAAAGGAGATTCACGCTCAGAGAATCTCCCCGAATCGGAGCGTGTCTCTGCCCTTACTTGAATTCTGCAACATTTACAAACAGAAAGGTACAAATTAAGACATTTCTCTACCCTTAAGAAATTAGATATTTAATTGAAATCAATAAAGAGACAAGATAAGTCCTGTACTGGAAAGCAAAAAAGAGAAGAGCTACTTGTCATTGACTCCGGTTAATAGTACTAGCAAGTCACTTCATACAGGCCCAAATTATTCCGCTGAATACGACAGCTCTTGGGGCCCAATTTAAACTCTGGCTCTTGGCAGCCCTTTAAAGAATTTCTCGATGTGTCACTTCACCGTGACAAGCTATAGAATTAATGGTAGAGGGAATAGCGGTTCTGTTGCTTTCGAGACTCCCAAATGGGCAGTAAGCTTGGAGGAGAATTTGTTAACCTTCTACCTGACTGTGTGAATTAATGAGCCTTATTATTTCAGCACTCTGCTGATATTACGTTACATAGTGGGGAAGGAAACCTAACATATGGCAGCTGGAAAATGCACCATTCCAGTAAAATAGTTGTATACTCCTACTAAACTAATAATAAAACCTTTTATGTCATGATTTACCTGGCATGCTTGTAGTTAGTAGGCGGGATCTACTGGACAGAATATGTTTCTCATCACTACTGCCAGTCATTCATGGATAGTTGATCACACAGTGAGGTGCAGTTCAATTATGTCCTGGGCCATATTGATATGGTTCAAGGCAAGGTATTTGTCTCCCTCATCCGGCAGAGTTAAACCAAATATTACAGAGCTCTATCTCTGAGGATTAGCCAGCTTGTTGGTTAATGGTATAGAAAGGTGTCCATATTTGGAGAGGAGTGAGGACCCTATTCTGTATGAAAGAAAACTAAGATAAGCACATGGGTATAGATATAGATTTACACTCAACAATCCATTCAATAAACACTTCTCCAGTTACAGGTATGGGACTAGTGATGTGCGGGTCGGGTAAAATTTGACCAGAACCCGACCCTAACCCGCCCGTGTCCAACTTCCGGGTTTCTTTTATAGACTCGCACCGACCCACCCATTGATGATGTCACAAAAGGGGTGGGGTGAACATGAGCACATCTATAAAAAAGGAAGTCGGAAGCCAGCAGTGCAAGGTGGAGAGCGGGAGAGCAGGAAGAAGAGCTAAAGCCGCCACCCGCAAATGGACTAAATGGAACCTGTTATCCAGACTGCATGGGATCTTCGGTTTACGGATAACGGATATTTTCCTCGTTTGGATCTTCATATCTTAAATCTGCTAAAAAACATTAAATAAACCCAATAGACTGGTTTTGCTTCCAATAAGAATTAATTATATCTTAGGTGGGATCAAGTACAAGCTACTGTTTTAATATTAATATAATTCAGAGCTTTCTGGATAACAGGTTTCTGCCTATCAGATCCCATACCTGTAATAGCAAATTCTTCGTTAATCTTTATAAGCTAAGTGGTTTTTAAAGTGGCACACAAGCTGTTATCAGGTGAGTTCAATACATCCATTTGAGCTATTTTTAGGTTTGCGTCACTCCATTTTTACTATTTTCCTTCTGTCTAACCCTATGTGCCATTGTACTTGTTTGGTTGCTACAAAAACATATTTAAAAGTTGAACAAATGAGCATTTCCGTCAAAGATGCAACGTCCAACACATCCAGTGTCGGACTGGCCCAACCGGATACCAGGAAAACTCTTGGTGGGCCCAGGTGTTGGTTGGCCCTCTGGTTTCTAAACATCTGGCCTATTTCATGGTCATTCGCTATTTCTTTATGGGGAAACATGCTTAATAATGGGAGAATATTATAAGTATATATATAAAAGAATAGGAGAATAAAGAGGTTGAGTGAGTAGAGGATGAATAATAGTTTGGAAAGGTCCACTGTCTAAGGTTTTCTGGTGGGCTCATGGTTTTAGGTTTTCTGGTGGGCCCAAGGTCTAAGGTTTTCTGGTGGGCCCCTGGCATTCCAGTCCGACACTGAACACGTCACATTCCTGTCAAACATGCACTTGCTATCCGCCTATCTCTCCTGCTGCCGGCACAGAATAGCTTCACCCCATACAGCCTCGAGCTCTGTAAATCTTCTAGTGCATTTGCTACACTGGAGCTGGAGATGATAATTTCTTCATATGATTATATCCTGCTCCTTAGAGGTTACCCAATCAGAACTCTGAAAAGCTCTAGAACATGTAAATGGAACCTACGTTGAGTTAAAGAGTATAATTATACCTGATTGCTAAACTATGTCCTTCAGCAATCACTCTGAACACCTAATTGAAAGCATTCTTCACTAAATATAGTCTTTGTAATGGAAATAGTAATGTACTTGCAGAGAGGGATACCCTAAAAGTATTAATTGGCCTACGTTAAGAAGTGCAAGTATAAGGAACCACTGATGGTTCTGAAATTCCCATAGACACAAATATGGAGTGCTCACCTCCCAGAGTAGACCATTGTTGTTGTGTCAGGTGCTGAACTGGAAGACCCTAACCTGTCTCTAGGGTCACATTAATACATCGGGCCTGGGAGGCCCGAAAACGTTGCCTTTTTGTATGCTATGGGCTAAATAAATTTTACACTTGAGCACTTTTTGCAAATGTAACAGTGGGCTGCTGGTGATTTTTCAATGAAATTCCCATGAAATGAAAAGCAAATCAGCACATTGATGTGGTCTTCACAGGCTTCAATGGATAAATTGTTGGCCCAAGATACCACATAGAATGGGCGCCCAGGACAAACATTCTTTTTTGCATGGGATCACTCCATATTGGATAAAATGTTGGAGACTAAAGGTGGCTATAGACGTTATAATTACCATCAGTGTCGGACTGGCCCGGCGGGAAACCGGGAAAAAACCCGGTGGGCCCCGACCCTTAATGGGCCCCCGCCGGGCCAGACCCCTCTCCCGACAAGTTTGTTTGAAAAAAAAAAGATTTCTATAAGCGCCGCGCTGCTCCATCTGCGCATGCGCGCAGCGGCATTCATACAGATCCCTGAGCGGCGCCTTTCAAGCAGGAGCGTCGAGCCGCGCCGTCACGCAGGCGCGCAGTGCGCATCACAGTAGGGGGGTGGGGGGGTCAGGGGGCCCTGGACAGTAGTCCCGGTGGGCCCCGGGCCCCCCAGTCCGACCCTGATTACCATCTTTACGTGTAGAGCTGAATCGTCAAATATACAGATACAATACAAGAGAATTCTACCTGTATCTGACGATTCAGCACTAACAATGGCCGTTGTTGAGGTGCATTCAAAGGCACAAGTTCAAAATTTTCTGGCCAGCCCGATCGACGAGCTGACCAATATCCAAGTCTTCTGCAGAAATGGGTGGGCTCATCTAACACCATACATGCACCGAATATTGTACGAAAATTCGTTGAATACGATATTATCAGTGTGTCTATGGCCACCTTTAGGGATATAGAAGTTGGAAAGCCCACAAATGGCTTCACTTATCTCCATAACTAGAGCTACAAGGATAGGTTAAAGGATGGGAAAAGGTTACAGTAAATACACATATATGGAAGAGAAGCTCTATAACTGTGCCACCTGGCGACTAATCGCCTCGTCTTTTGAGAGACTATCTCCCCGAACTGCCTCAGCGTTTTCCTCCATAGGCTACAATGAAAAGTCGCCTGCGCTAATGCACACACGGCGATGCGTTTTCAATAGTCACCAGGCGACAAAATCTCCCAGAATCTCCTCGTGTGGCCTTACCCTTAAACAGATTGGTAAACTGGGTACGAAACAACATTTTGCAAAAATGATTTTGGTTTAAAAATCAAATTGTATGGATTAGGTGCTTTATGCTCATGTGATTTGAATGCTAACTATGATTTGATAACTGATTGGCTTAGTTCTGACTGGGGTCAATCAAGTTCCCAGTCTAAAACTTTGCTGATTGACTTCCTTTTATCTCAGTGCTGCCTGTGTATGGTCTGGCCAATGGCATATTTACAAGATACTTCCCAATAATCAGTACTATTTATTCAATGTTTAATACAGTCTTAAACAGTGCAGGAGTATAAGAGATCCTGTATTTAACAAGCTTATTAAATACATGAATGTACAACAGATGCTGCATTTTTACCAGAAGTATAAAGAGTGGTCAGTGTCAATGGTACAATGGTTGTCAGTGGTCCCACAAGGTTCTGTATTGGGCCACTTTGACTAGGGGGAGGGCATTGTATGTGTTTTTGCTGATGATACAAAACTAATTAATGTCACCCAGGGTGTTTCATCCTTGCAGGGGGATCCACCATCCTTAAATGAGAACTGGATCCTAAAAATGAATAGGGCTAAAAATGCAATATTTTATGTAGTGAACTTATTGCACCAGCCTAAAGTTTCAGCTTGTCAATAGCAGCAATGATCCAGGACTTCAAACTTGTCACAGGGGGTCACCATCTTGGAAAGTGTCTGTGACACTCACATGCTCAGTGGGCTCTGATTGGCTGTTGAGAAGCTAAGCTTAGGGCTCGTCACTAATTATCCAGCAGAAAATGAGCTTCCCTGGCTGTAATATAAGCTGATGCTACAGGTTTGCTGATTATTAAATTCTGATGCTAATTGCACTGGTTTCTGTGCTGCCATGTAGTAATTATGTGTATTAATTACTAATCAGCCTTATATTGTGACATTTCTATTCTATGTGTACTGTATATTGTGAGTGGGTCCCTAAGCTCAGTAAGTGACAGCAGCACAGAGCATGTGCAGTGAATCAGCAGAAAAGAAGATGGGGAGCTACTGGGGCATCTTTGGAGACACAGATCTTTACTGCTAAAGGGCTGTGGTTGCCTTGGGCTGGTACCGAAGCACAAACAACATGTAAAACATTTATAGCTACTTCTTTAGTTAGGCTTTATTTCTCCTTTAAGTTGCCCCACAACAGCACTTGTGGTTCTAAATGAGCCCTTATAACTTCTTTAGAAATAATGAAAAACCTTATTTCTTAACCCCAGTACATTACACAAGATCAGTCTTTTGTTTTTGCCACAATACCCCTTTAATAATGCAAATAAGAGCTGAGCTCAAGCACGACAGTGTGAAAGGTTTGCTCATACATTATTCTGCGGCAAACATAAACATACTATTTAAGGGATTACTTATACTATAAATACTTAAGAATACCGGGGAAAAAAAATAATCTTTCACAAACAAGAAATGAAAAATAAATTGCGTCGCAATTAACCACCAGAATCAATCAGCAGGCCCCTGCCCATATAATAGGATTCAATTTGTTCAGAACCCAATAGAGGTTTTGATTGACTTATTACAAAGACAACCAGTTGGATTATGAAATGACTGTACATTTTTAAGACCCGCATAACTTTAATTGCTGATAGAAAACAAAATGTTTTGCTGTTACATAGTTACATAGTTAAATTGGGTTGAAAAAAGACAAAGTCCATCAAGTTCAACCCCTCCAAATGAAAACCCAGCATCCATACATACACCCATCCCTACTTTTAATTAAATTCTATATACCCATATCTATACTAACTATAGAGTTTAGTATCACAATAGCCTTTGATATTATGTCTGTCCAAGAAATCATCCAAGCCATTCTTATAGTCATTAACTGAATCAGCATCACAACATCTGCCATGGATTTCAATAAGAAGAGTCATTTCCAGAAAGCAATTTAACCTTTGTTGATGTTACTACTCTGTGGAATAGGCATCTGGGCATTGCATCAAGGACTTCACTTAAGCTGATCTTGTATAGATGATAATTTGTCTGCTGTTGGTCTTTAGTGAGTGGGCTCTGTTTATTTGGCGAATTTATTCGGCAGGCGCGAATTTGCGCAATTCGCCATCTGCGAATAAATTCGCGAAACGGGCAAGAAAATCTTTGGCGAAAATTCGCCGGCGTCAAGAAAAAATGTTGCTGGCGTCAAAAACGGACGTTGGCGTCAAAAACGAGACGCTGGCGCCGTTTCGGCGCAAATTCGCCCATTACTATTTGCAATATCTCCATTTTGTATATACATCTGACTGTAAATTGTCTATTCAAAAGAACAAAGGAAAAGAAAAAGTACCCCGCTTAAACAACCTTACTTGGCAGTTACTTATATCAGGGATCCCCAACCTTTACAACCCGTGAGCAACATTCAGAAGTAAAAGGAGTTGGGGAGCAACACTAGCATGAAAATTGTTCCTGGAGTACCAAATAAGTGCTGTGATTGGTCATTTAGTAGCCCCTATGTGGATTGTCAACCTACATTGAGGCTCTGTTTGGCAGTGCACCTGGTTTTAATGCAATAAAACTCACCTCCAAGCCTGGAATTCAAAAATAAGCACCTGCTTTGAGGCCCCTGGGAGCAACATCCAAGGGGTTGGAGAGCAACATGTTGCTCGCGAGCTACTGGTTGGGGATCACTGACTTATATAAACACTTTCAATACCTGTTAATTACAGACTTTATATATTTAAGTGCAAATTGTAAATTGTCTATTGTTTGCATAAAGCATACGTGGGCCGTGTCTGCAAAGTTTTGCAAAAGGCAAGGTGGCCTCAAGTTGATTACGAGATAAAAGGCCTCTATTTCTGAGTGGCATCTGAAAGGCTACGAAATATCATACACGGCAATGTTAAACTAGAAGTCTCTATTTGTACAATTCTCCTTCATGCCTGTCACAGTACTTGACCATTAAGAATTTTTGCTCTAAGTATTTGAAAGATTTGGGTGTTCTCTTGTTCCTAAAAAGCCATGCAAAACACACATCCCTATAAACTACAGTAGGGACGTATACATTTAATACCCTCTCTATGGCTTTAAATCCTTACACTTCCTCATTTCCCCAGTTGCTGGGCAGATGCCCATGTGTCTAGTTACTTACTTTCCTTATCTATATCATGGGCCCTTATGCTTATGACCACTTCCTGACACACTGTAATATAGTGTTTTGTTAGGGGTGGATCTATTTCTTTGGCCTGCATCTGTTGAACCAGGTTGATGCTCCACTGAGCCTGGGATGAACGAGGCACCAGTAAAGCTGCACTGCCCTAGAGGGACAACCCCTTTAGTGAAAGTTGGGAGCAGTAACGTAACTAGAGGGGGGGCGGGCCCTGGTGCGTGACGCGCAGCCGCCCCCCCCCCCCCGTCTCCCTCCGTACTCAATTTTCGGACTGCATTTTAGTGGTACGCGGGCTGCCGGGGGCCCTGGCCCACTCGCACCCCGTGCTCCCAGGGCTGTCCAACTGGCGGCCCACGACCCCCCTTCTGTGGCCCCCCACATGCTGTGCCTGCTTACCATATGTAAACTTTAAAATGCACTACATAGATACTACACTCACTACAGAGATAAACTGGCCCCTGCATTGTTTAAGCCTCAAATTCAGACTAATCCCCTGTATTGTTCTACCTGAGACCCAGACTAAAAACTGTCCACGTTGTTCACCTGTTCACACCTTATACAAAAAGCTAATGGGGCACCAGCACTATTTCACTATATGTAGTACATATTAGAATGATAGCTTTCTCTGTCTCCTGCTGTGTTCTACCTTCCCTCCCTGTGTGTGTCATTCTCTGCTTGACAAATACAAGATTCCTCTGCACTCAACTCATCATCAATATATTTAAGACAGAGACATTTTGTGCATACTGATACTGAAAAATGCCTTCCCCTTTAAACAAAACAGGGATTGTTTGTCCATATATTGCAATATATTTAAGCTGGCCAACTACGTCAAAGTCATCCCATATCTGGCCAGTGCTATGCTCAATTTTTATCTGATTCATTAAGAATTCTATTGCCGGATAACAGATCTTTCCATAATTTGGATCTTCATACCTTAACTTTACTAGAAAACCATGTAAACATTAAATAAACCCAGCAATAAGGATTAATTATATCTTAGTTGGGATCAAGTACAAGCTACTGTTTTATTATTACAGAGAAAAAGGAAATCATTTTTTAAAATTTGGATTATTAGATTATAATGGAGTCTATGGGCGACGGCCTTTCCATAATTAGGACCTTTCTAGATAACGGGTTTCTGGATAATTTATCCCATACCTGTACTACCAATCAAAAGCCAAGTCAAGATCCAACAGATGAATTCATTGCAGCTTTGAAGAGAGACAGATATGTATCATGGCCAACAGTGAAACACGTCTATAAAACTAAATATAGATTCAATGTACAGAGTGACACGTTTTGGCTCTGGGAATGGCCACCTGCTGTCACTATCCTGGGGATATTTATGGTATGTTGAGAAAATAAAACCCGCAGTAGATAAATGGCTGAAGGATATTGTAGTAGGTACCTAATTGGTCATATTTTGCTGCCAGCAGAATCCAAATGAATGTGATTTTGACAATTTATTATTAGGTTTCCTGTTGTTATTTTTGTTTCTGGCACAGGTGAAATTGGACACTTGAAATGGGGAAGCAAATATCTAGATATGATAAACTTTTGTTAAAATGTGGAACTGTAGGTCTAAATGATAACGCTGTGCAATGCTGATTATATTCCCCATGGTGCTTGAGTTCATGAAAACATTTGTTTGCACTCCGATGTCTCTGTAGTTGTCTACAATTTCAAACAGTACAAACATCGAAAAGAAGCAGCAGCAGAAGCAAGAGAATCTGTGTAATTTTATTTTTGTGGTATTTTGAAAGACACAAACTACTATTAGACAAGAGGGTCTCTGAGGAAGTGCAGTGACACGAAACGTGTCAGACCTCGGGCGCAGTTTTTAATGTTGTATCAAGGTGTACCAATAAAGTAAACCTTTTTACCTATGAACTGGATTTAAGCGATTCTTCTGGGATGACCCATGAGTGCGCTGCTACAAACGATCGTACTATAAGACAAGACGGCTCATTTAAGTCCGCAATTAGCAAAGGAAATTGCCATGTTTTTTTTCAAATAATGCAGCTTTCTTTCTCAGAATTCCAGTGTAATTGCGGGAGCAAACGTGTGTTGAGTCAGATGCACTTTCCCTGTGCCTTGTGGAACCAGGACTGGGCCAAGCCAACCGGGTTGCCTAGGGTGCCCTGCCCACCCGCCTGCATTCTTGAACGTACACACCATAACATGGGTGCAACAAAGGGGAACGGAGTGGCAGTGTGGGGCAGAGGAGGAAAGGAAGGGCAGTGGAAGGGGTGGGGCAGGGGAGGGAAGGAGGGCGGGGAAGGGGAGGGACAGGGTTGGTTGGGAGGGAGGGAGGGAGGGAGAGGTAGGGGAGGGATGGACAGAGGAGGGAGGGACAGACATAGGAGGGAGGGATGGACAGAGGGGGGAAGTGAAAGCTGCAGAGGGGAGTGAATCCAGACTAGGGGTTGGCAGAAGAAACTTGAACAGCCACCTCCCCAGCTCCCCCAAAGTGTTGTGCCCTAGGCAGGTGCCTCTTCTGCCAACCCCTAGTTCCGGCCCTGGGTGGAATTGTGTCGGATTTGATATAATGCTTTCGCCTGTGTGCTTCATCGCAGATCGTACAATAATAATTCTTTACACCTGCATACTTTTTAAAACAAAACGGTTTTCGTAATGATGCATACTCTATGACATAATGATGCATACTCTATGACATAATGATGCATACTCTATGACATAATGATGCATACTCTATGACATAATGATGCATACTCTATGACATAATGATGCATACTCTATGACATAATGATGCATACTCTATGACATAATGATGCATACTCTATGACATCAAGGAAAAATCCATATTGTGGTCCGAACTATTCCGCTATGGTTCTATTTTTCATAAACTGGCCTGTACCTGTCTGGTCACATTATCCTGGTAAGGAATCTTCTCATGAATGCATTGGTCCTGCAAAGTAATTCTTCCATGCAGTCGTTTTTTATCGGGGGAAGAGCTCCAAGACCAACACCTGTTTTAAAATGTTTAAAGGAGAAGGAAAGCTGCAAGGCATTTTATTGGCAATAGATTAGCTGCAATAGTGAAAGCTAGAATGCTATATTTATTCTGTAGAATGTTTTACCATGCCTGAGTAAAAAGCTCTAGAAGCTCTCTGTTTGTTTAGGATAGCAGCTGCCATATTAGCTTGGTGTGATATCACTTCCTGCCTGAGTCTCTCCCTGCTCACTCATAGCTCTGGGCTGAGATTACAGCAGAGAAGGGGGGAGGGGAGAGGAGCAAACTGAGCATGCTCAAGCCCTGCCCTGAAGGTTTAAGCTGAAAACAGGAAGTCTGATACAGAAGCCCATGAGTACACAATAGAAGGAAAGAAATGTGCTGTTTCTTTTGACAGAGGACTCAGAGCAGCATTACTTTGAGAGTTTACTGGTATATTTAGGTGGACCATTCTGATAAGGCTTAATTAGTTTTAACCTTTCCTTCTCCTTTAAGACCAAATTAAAGGGATGGCCTTGGGATTCTATAACCACATACAATTGGCCTGCCTTTCTACAGATCAACCACTAGAAATAAAAGAATATAAAGATAGCTATGGGACCCTTCTCCCAAAATAGGACATTAATGTGGTACAAAAGAGGAAATGTGGTGCAACAGTACCAGTCAGTACCAGTCAGTGCCGAGCCAAGTCGGCTGGGTGCCCTAGGCATTTCATGCTGTAAGTAGCAGTTATGTAGCATGAAACATGTAAGGCTAAGTTCATCCATGTGTTCCAGTTGAGAGAACTTTTGATTTTACAAGCCTGGACTAGGGTGTCCCCCTTTGAGTGCCTACCAACTGCCAGATTGTAACAAGGCATACTCAACTTTAAAGTTAGTAAACAGGGTAAAGAGATGAGTTCCATGAGGAGCTCAGCAGCCTAATCAAAACCTTCTAGAATGTCTTTAGAATGAGTCTAGAGGAGGCCAGAAAATGCTTAAAAGAAACTGGGGCTGCAGGTATGGTAGTGACTTGGGACCCCCATGTTCTACTACTGATGCAGTGACTCTCAGGCACAAAAACACTGCTGCATATGGGGGTTCCAAACAGGAGGAACCGTCCATTACCCTGTATATAGTGGGCACAAAAAGGCAGCAGCTGGAGGTAGAAATATGATGGGCAGTAGGTATTGTAATACAAGATGGTTGATATTAATATTGCCATCAGTTGTTGTAAATGTTTGGCTTCTAGTATCTACCAAATGAAAGGAGCAGAGAAACACACCAGGTAACCAGACTCTGATGTTTTTAAGCTGAGCAAATAAAGATATTATTTTTATTGGAAGATTGGTTACTCTGCATACAATCATCCAATGGCTGGCTAATCCTGATGGACATTAATTGTAAATCAAGTTTTCTTTGGTTTGAATGAATTATTTTCATCCAGTTTGGTCAAAAATGGCCTCGTTGTTTGATAATATAAGCCCATGTGTGGCACATGAATCTGAGAGCTGCACATGGCTCCTTTATGCTTCTGACTTGATTAACATTGCTTTCACCTTCTGAATAACCTCTCTCTAGGCTCTGCCTTGTTACACTGTAGTTGCTACAGGATAAAAATAGTGCTGTGAGTTTCACTGTGCCCCACCAGGCTGCAAACAGACCAGCAGTGCTAAGGGATCAGTTAGGAGAGACTTTCAGAGCTGGAATGGCATCAGTGTAATTTTCCCGGCAGGCTGAGCTACAGGTTTTCTCTAAATCACATTAATCCTGGGAATTAAATGCCATGAAAGAAATGTATTGATATTGATAATGTAGTGCTGTAGTAAACTGACTCTACTCTGGTCAGTTTTAGCTACTTTCACTGTGGGGTAATACCACAAATGAGGCCCTCTCTCTCAGCGGGGTGGAGGGAGGCAGGGTGTAGTGCAACTGTAACCATGTGCAATCGCACTATAAATCGGCACCAGTAGTTCGTTAATGCTTAACCAGAACAGTAAATTTATTAACAATATAGCACAGATCCACAAAGGAGTATTCAGAGCACAGAACAAGTAGCATAAAGAAAGCAAATACTCACAGCACCATGCATCAGGCTGGATCCCTACAGGCAAGGGTTCATGTCAGCAGAGGTAGCAGTAATGTGAAAGGTACAGCCAGCTTTCAGGATCTCTTTAGTTGGCATCTAGGGGAATTCCTATCATCCCTAGTCTCATCACTTTGTCCCTACTTCTGGGCTAATAGTACCCAGGATCTTAATCCCTCTAATGTCTCCTTGTCGGAGCTTTGAGCTGCTCAACTACCTAAGCTATCTATCACTCCTAGAGTATGCTAATCTATTTACTAGGGACAATGCTCCTAGGTTCACAATACCCATTCCCTTCCAGCCTGCTTGGTTGGGCTAAAGCAGGGATCCCCAACCTTTTGAAACCATGAGCAACATTCAGAAGTAAAGGGATTTGGGGAGCAACACTAGCGTGAAAAATGTTCTTGGGGTGCCAAATAAGTGCTGTGATTAGCCATTTGGTAGCACCTATATGGATTGTCAGCCTACATTGGGGCTCTATTTGGCAGTACACCTGGTTTTTATACAACCTAAACTTGCCTCCAAGCTTAGAATTCAAAAATAAGCACCTGCTTTGAAGCCACTTGGAGCAACATCCAATGGGTTGGAGAGCAACATGTTGCTCACGAGCTACTGGTTGGGGATCACTGGGCTAAAGTAATGGACCCAGACCTCATAGTTCCCAAGACCTTCATACTACCACACAGTGCCATCTAGTGTACACTGTGAGAACTACAGGGGTTACATAAGCACAAAGACCCCATAAGGATCCACTTGGGTGTACATATTAATAGGAATGTGCCTGTCAATAATGTGTAAGGGTGTCTAAATTTTAACATCCCTAAAACAATAACAAAATAATATTTTCCTGCTTTCTGCACATGCTTTAAGGCAGTATTAGACTCTCAAAATGTCCCACCAAATTCCCATCTGGCACATCTGTGAATGTTTTTCAGCAAATAACATCCCCCAGCTTTCTGCAATGTAAAGACATGTTCTGTGGGACAAATAAGTATAGGCTTGCTCAGTCAATGGCATTCTCTGTTAGGGTGTTTTCATTTGAAATAGAGGGGAGAGTTTAAAAATGTAATTAAACTATTTCATAAAAAAAACTTGAACCAAACTTGACTGGTGATGCAGGATTGCAATTGTGCTTTAATCATTTTAGGGTATTTATTCTTTATACCAGAATTTACAGCAGGGAACCAATCATTTTTGGGAACAGAGCTGACTCCTAGATTAAAGCAGGGCCATTATATATATATATATATATACTCATCTGATGACCTTTGCGTAGGGTGGCAGTTTAAAAGGGGCGGCCCTCAAGTGCATATAAAAATAAACTATAACTCCAGCTTCCGTCAGATCTTGCTGTCTAAATCTGGCGGTGGAGGTGAGGGGTGCCCTGGTTGTTGTTGAATACGTGAGTGATGTCACAGGCACATTCGCAGTTGGTGGACTAGGGGGGTGTTCAAAGATCCGGCGCCTATGGTGACACCGTTCAAAAATATAGCACTGGATTAAATGGGGGATTTAGCAAAGGTCTGGATTTTGAGGTTTTGAGGTTTTGATTAAAAAAAAAACACACTTTCTCCGACAGATTACGTTTTTCTCAAGCCTACTTGCCAGTGTTTTTTGCTGACAAAATTTGGGAGCTCAAACCTGCCCAGATGAATTCAGCTCAACAGGAACATCATTGTTTGAATGTGAATCTATCATTACATATACAGATATGGGATCTATTATTTGGAAACCCATTATCTGGAAAGCTCCGAATAAGGAATGGCCTTCACCCATGTACTTCACTTTATCCAAATAATCCTAATTTTTCAAAATTATATCCTTTTTCTCTGAAATAATAAAACAGTAACTTGTACTTGATCAAAACTAAGATATAATTAATCCTTATTGGAAGCAAAACCAGCCTATTGGCTTTATTTAATGTTTACATGATTTTCTAGTAGAATTTAAGGCATGAAGATCCAAATTATGGAAATATCCATTATCCAGAAAACCTCAGGTCCCGAGCATTCTGGATAATAGGTCCCATACCAGTACTCAAATTGCCAATGACTGCTGCGTTGCCTGTTACCATTAACGTCTATGAGAACTTTGTGCAAAGTGAAAAATGTCATTCGAATTTCAAGCAACAAAAGGTAAATGCTAAAACTGAAAAAGGGTAGAAGAATTTTGCTTTTCTCACACATTCAGCTACCAAATTCAAGCAACCACACTAGGCTTACAATGATTTTATTGTGAGGTTTCACAGTCAAAGGAGGTGATTAAAAGAGACCACTAACGCAAGGGTCTTGCAGGGCACAAAAGTATGCCCCTTGGTGCTCATTCAGGTTTGGGTGCACCCTCACATTGAATAAAAATCCAGAGGAAGGTGCAGAGCTCAGTTGCATAGGGAGCAAGAAAACCCTGTCATTACCACCTGGCATAGGGCAGAACTGTATACATGGGGTGCAGAGATCTGCAGCAATATTTAATGTTTAGGGCAGGGTGCAAAGTGCAGAAATCAGGGCAGACTGCACTTTTTTTTTTTTTTTTTTTTTACAATTTGACCCCTAAAAAGTTTCAGAATGCAGCTTTTTTTAAAAAATGTTTGACACCGAAATTTTGGAAAAAAAATTCTTCCCTGGAATTTGTTTTAGCAGTTTGTTTTTATGGGAATTAACCTAATTAATTAACATAATCTCAAATTAATTTCATTCTCTCTGGCTTTATTAATAAAAAAGTAAGGAGACATTTTTTGAATCTAAGCTCTTGAGGCAGCGCCATGCAAAGGTCGTGGACAGATGGAATTATTAGCATGCACGGTGTATGGACGCTTAAGCAATGGAATGGCTGTTTTATGGGATTTACAATATATATATATGAAAGAGGTAATTAAATCCTAATAATCCTAATTAGTTTCCATAACTGAGCTATGAAAGAATTAAAACAAATGTCCTATTACATTTAAAATTGTTCCCTTGAGAAATAGGGATGTAGCGAACGTCGGAAAAAAAGATTTTAAAGTTGTTTAAAGGGTGCAACGACCTGGACAGTGGCATGCCAGAGGGGGATCAAGGGCAAAAATGTATCTGAAAAATCTGCCTGTGTGTGCTTGGAAGAGATAGTGTAGGGGGAGAGCTGTTAGTGATTTCAGGGACAGATGATAGTAAGTTTGCTGGCTAGTAATCTACTTGATACTGCTCTGTATTGGAGGGACAGAAGTCTGCAGGGATTTGAGGGACATTTTAGCTTAGGTAGCTTTGCTGGCTAGTAATCTACTGTTCTCTTTAAACAACTGCCATACGTTGACCTTGTAGGCATTGTTTGCCCAGTTTTTTTGGACGCAGCCACTGAAGCACAGTTGCCAGAAAAAATATGCCATATAAATGCTGAAAATAGTCATTTTTCGCCATACGTTGACCTTGTAGACATTGTTTGCCCAGTTTTTTTGGTTGCAGCCACTGAAGCACAGTTGCCAGAAAAAATATGCCATATAAATGCTGAAAATAGTCATTTTTCGCCATACGTTGACCTTGTAGACATTGTTTGCCCAGTTTTTTTGGTTGCAGCCACTGAAGCACAGTTGCCAGAAAAAATATGCCATATAAATGCTGAAAATAGTCATTTTTTGCCATATACGTTGAGTCAACGTATGGCAAAAAATGACTATTTTCAGCATTTATATGGCATATTTTTTCTGGCCTCTGTGCTTCAGTGGCTGCGGCCAAAAAAACTGGGCAAACAATGCCTACAAGGTCAACGTATACACTACTACAGCGGTGGATACGGATTACGTAAAATATATTATGGCTGCTTGAAAAAAGTCACTCCGGTGTTTTTTCTGGAGACAGTAATATTATGGATATTTAGACAGAATGTGAACAAGGTCACACAGCTAGATGGCGGGTTGAAGAAAACACTGTGCAAATAATGCCTACAAGGTCAACGTATACACTACTACAGCGGTGGATACGGATTACGTAAAATATATTATGGCTGCTTGAAAAAAGTCACTCCGGTGTTTTTTCTGGAGACGGTAATATTATGGATATTTAGACAGAATGTGAACAAGGTCACACAGCTAGATGGCGGGTTGAAGAAAACACTGTGCAAATAATGCCTACAAGGTCAACGTATACACTACTACAGCGGTGGATACGGATTACGTAAAATATATTATGGCTGCTTGAAAAAAGTCACTCCGGTGTTTTTTCTGGAGACGGTAATATTATGGATATTTAGACAGAATGTGAACAAGGTCACACAGCTAGATGGCGGGTTGAAGAAAACACTGTGCAAATAATGCCTACAAGGTCAACGTATACACTACTACAGCGGTGGATACGGATTACGTAAAATATATGAATGCTGCTTGAAAAAAGTCACTCCGGTGTTTTTTCTGGAGACGGTAATATTATGGATATTTAGACAGAATGTGAACAAGGTCACACAGCTAGATGGCGGGTTGAAGAAAACAGTGTGCAAATAATGCCTACAGGGCAAATAATGCCTAAAAGGTCAACTTATACACTACTACAGCGGTAGTAAAATAAAAAAAAGTAAAATAAAAAAAAAATGAATATTAAAAAAAAAAAATTAAAGTTGGTGCTGCTGAACTACTCGGAGCAGCAGATTAGCACACCAGTCCCACTCCCCAACACTGCTAGACTAATAGCACTGGGCTCTTATAGTAGTAGTAGTAGTAGTAGTAAAACAACAAAAAAATAAATAAAAGCAGTCCTTACAAGGACTACTGTTATTGCAGCAGTCAGCAGATGAGATCAGAAGCAGGACAGCTGCCCACTGCAGCTACATACAGAGCACTGCAGTAGAAGGTAGATTACTAGCCAGCAAAGCTACCTAAGCTAAAATGTCCCTCAAACCCCTGCAGACTTCTGTCCCTCCAATAACAGAGCAGTATCAAAACGATTACTAGCCAGCAAACTTTCAACTGTCCCTGAAATCACTAACAGGCAGCAGCTCTCTCCCTACACTATCTCTTCAGCACACACAGGCAGAGTGAAAAAACGCTGCAGGGCTTCGGTTTTTATAGGGAAGGGGAGTGGTCCAGGGGAGAGCTTCCTGATTGGCTGCCATGTACCTGCTGGTCTGGGGTGAGAGGGCAAAAAAAAGCGCCAACAATGGCGAACCCAAAATGGCGAACGTCGCGCGACGTTCGCGAACTTCCGGCGAGCGCGAACACCCGATGTTCGCGCGAACAAGTTCGCCGGCGAACAGTTCGCGACATCTCTATTGAGAAATGACTCAAGAACATTACAATGCTTAGATGGGTAGATTAAATAACTGCACCGAGGCCTCCACCACCTCTGCAGCTTCTCTAACAGGGATGTCTAAGCATTGTTATTGGCACTACAACTCACAGCATCTCTCAGTTCTCTCTCTGGGGCAAATTCACTAAGATTCGTAGTTGCGCCAGGCGTAACTTCGGCGCACTTCACTGCACTTCGCCAGGCGTAGTTTCGCCAGCGCTTCGCAAATTCACTAAAATCCGAAGTTGCGCTCAGGGGTAGCGTAAGGTTGCGAAGTTGCGCTAGCGTTGATTCGCTAAGTAAAGCGAAGTTACGCTAGCGAAGGCTAATTTGCATACGGCGCGAAATTCAAATTTCAATGGAGGAATGCGTATCAGCACTACAAATGCCTAGAAAACCTTCAAATCATCAAATAAAAATTTTATTTTGCCCTACACATGTGCCCACTGTATAGGTAAGTTGCCATGAGTCAGGCAATGTAGGGGGGAGGAGGGGAGCCCCAAAAAATTTTTCGATCTTTTTTAGCCTATCACCCATAATGTAGAAAACACGCCAGCGTTTTTTGGGACTTAGAAAAAATTTGGACTTTTTTTGAAACAATCCCTATCTACTCTATTGCGCTTCGCCAGGTCTGAGGTGTTGAAGGAAGTCTAGTGTAAAAGGTAGCATTCAGTACACTGCGCAAGTTAGTGAATTTGCGTAGTTACGTCGCTAGCGAAACTTCGCCAGGCGTAAGGGTGCGAAGTAACACTAGCGAGACTACGCCAGCGTTCGTTAGTGAATTTGCGAAGTAACGAAAATGACAAACGCTAGCGAAGTAACGCTAGCGTTCGGTGCTTCGGCGCTTTGTGAATTTGCCCCTCTGTCTCTGGCAGCAGCAAGTTGATAGGGGCGTACAGAGATATTGACATCAACTTTCCCAAATGGACATGCCCCTGTCTTACAGACTGATCAACTTGCCTTACTACACACTCCATCTTACAGTTGTATCCCGTTTGTCTATCGCAATCATCAGAGGTAGGTTTCCATCCGGCACTGCTTTAGGCAGTCCTTCCCTCACTCACCCCCTCTCGAATACAATTCTTGCATAGACTATTGCACATGCACCGGATAAATGGGGGTTACTCCCACACTACGTATATTTATTTTTTTATATAGGTAGCTTGTAAGGTGGGTAAAGATTGTGTAACGAGGAAACGTGTACTGTAAACGTGATCTATAGAAATAAGTCAAATCAACTGGACTTGCTGTTTTTTCACCAGTCATCCAACTGGCTTTCTCAATTGAGAATAACTTGTAAATCTTCCTTCGAGACTATATATCCTCTGCAATGTTGCTCCAATCAGCATCTTGCTGTTTTCTCATATTCCCGTACAAGTTTAGGAGTTTTTTCCCCAAAACGAGTTGCAATATGTGTGTGAAGATTTTCTCTTCAAGGAAACAAAAGCACAGCAAGTGCAGTTGATCTGACTTATTTCTATAGATATACCAGGACCTGAATGAATGAGAATCCTCAAAAACGTTTAAAATTATAATTTTGGGGAAATTGTACTGTAGGGGATTTGGCTACAAGAAGGCAGTAGGGTCCTGTTAATTGTATAGTTAGTGTCATTTTTACCCTGGCCACTAGCCACATTATGGCTCAGCTATTGGTGTTTCCAGTGGCGTAACTAGATGTTGCTGGGCCCCACATCAAATTAATTTTAGGGCCCCCAACATATCCAGTGTTTGTCCTGTTTTACCAATATATGTTCAAATTGCTCATCAATGAGAGCCTCATGGGGCCCTCTATACCTCCTGGGCCCCCCTGCAGCCGCAGGGTCTGCTTCCTCTGTAGTTACGCCCCTGGGTGTTTCTTACACTTGTGTTACAGCTTCTGCCTTGATTCTTTCTTGTCCTACTAGCCCCACTTTCTCTTTCTGTCATTTATTTTACCTTATAAGACAAAAATATCCCCTCCCTTCCACATCCATTGCTAAATGAAATGTCTTCAATGGTATATAACTTCTCCTTATTCCTCACCGTGAGCTGTAACTCTGAGCTGCCACCATACAGTAAATATGGAAGCATAAATCTAGAAGCTATTGTTCAGCGCTTGTAAAAAGCCAATACTGCAGTCGCTTACAGTGTAATAGTGAGGCGCCATAAACATATATCTTCTAGCGGAGTCTAAGTGATGGAGCTCGTTCAGGCTATTAAGAAATGTGTCGATGCAGCAGTTTTTATTTCCTTTGCAACAGAAAAATGTCAAATCCCCAACTGTGTTGCAGCACCAAATAATGTAGAACTCTAATTTTCTAGAAGAGTGTCTTTGCAGCAATGTGACAGCTGAAACTGCCACGTATACAGAAATATTTAGGGTGTCTGGTTGGGTGGAGAGATTTGGAACAATTGGTCAGCACTCACCCAAACTACAAGCTCGATAGACAGGTGCACGTGCAAGGTTGTCCACTCCAACTGGCTAGATAATTCAATAACGAAATCACAGCACCATCCAAATTGTGTATAATCTTAAAAAGATCATGATAAAATCATGATAAAATGAAAAACAACCATAAAAATCTATCGGTATATGGGATGCAAGTCATATTCTCCATTAATGGATACACTGCCTGGAAACGCTGGAGCCCCATGACCTTAATCGAGAATATGACTTGCATCCCATATACCGATAGATTTTTATGGTTGTTTTTCATTTTATCATGATCAGACAATTTTTACAAATATTGGTCATTTTTATTGTTTTGCAGATAATACACCATGAAATTCGAAACTTTATCTGGATGAATATAATCACCAGGAAATAAGTGGATACTTTATTTACACATTACAATGTATCTGACAATGTTGCCTTTATGCTTCTATCTCTGTATCAATTAATTCTTATTTGCCTACAGATGGCGATCTAATGAGTGAGCATAAAACTTTGTAACCAGCAGTAGTTCATTAACTTGAGAAAAGGCCACGTAGGCCTGGAACGTTGTTCGTTCGAGATCCAAGCCAGCTTTCTAGCTGGACAGGACTCATTATTTTATATTTATTTATAATGAACCTTGTACTCTGCTCTGGTGTAGCCCTTGGGGAAGCTACATCTTAACATCCATATCTGTGAGTGAACCCATGATTTTTATGATGTAGTTTTTATTTATAAATGTACTTCCTGAACCAGCAAGTGTATTTTTTAGTTGTAATATTGGTGTGTAGGTGCATCTCAGATCACTTTGCCTGGTCATGTGCTTTCAGAAAGAGCCAGCACTTTAGGATGGAACTGCTTTCTGGCAGGCTGTTGTTTCTCCTACTCAATGTAACTGAATGTGTCTCAGTGGGACCTGTATTTTACTATTAAGTGCTGTTCTTAGATCTACCAGGCAGCTGTGATCTTGTGTTAGGAAATTTTATTGAAAGTAAAAACATTACAGAAAATTATATAAACATTTCAGAAACAGAAAAGCATCACATTATTAATTAATGAAACATTAATTAAATGAAAGTATGTTCCCTTATAATTTAATCCTGTCTAGCTTGTGCCTGGCACCACCACTTTCCTCACCCCTCCTTTTGCGCGAAATTCATGGTGAAGCAAAATGGGACAAATTCGCCCATCACTACTGAAGAGCCATCTGATTGGGTGGAAGCCCCAGTGCATCGCTGGGAGAGGAGGAGGACACAAGGGAGTGCCTTACTTTGGAGCCAAATGCAGAGGGTTACAGAGAGCGCTTATAAAGGAGCCCCTGCTGCAGCAGCCAGCCAGAGCCAAATCTGGGGAGAGTGAAAGTTCAGCGTGTAATGTGAAGGAGCTGTAGTACTAAGTGAGACTGTGTTTGTACTCATCTTGGATAGCTTTGAGCTTCAGCCTAGAGGGAGAGGTTTACCTGTGTCCAGTTCAGCTGTTGGATGCCTGTTGCAACCCTTGTGTGTCCCCAGTGTGAGGACAGGTGTTTCTCGTGAGCCTGCCACATGGGAGCTCTATCGTATATACTAAAGGAGAGGTACATTGGGGCAGGTAGCGCAACCTGGGGAATAAAGAGCTCTGGGGCAAAGGGACATTTCATGTGATTTGAACAGTGTTGTCTACTTGTTGTGGAGAGAAACTGTGTTAGGCGCTAGACAGAATCACATTTCCCTAGTGTAGGAATATTATTACATTGTACTTGCTAACCCATTTGTTCCCTTATTTTTTTATGTTCCTCTTAGAACTGTTGTGTTTTATCATCCTAGTGGAAACCCCTTGAGGTGTGCTCACTAGGTGGAGGCACTGCGCTGTAAATACCAGTTCCCATTATATTTCCTGCAAAGAGAATTCAGGGCCCTGGATTGCAAAGAAGAGAGTGTGGTCTGATTCTACAAGAGTGTGGTAAGAAAAGGATTACATTATAAATATCACTACTAAACATACAATGTGGGTTACACTGTTATGCTAACAACACTATTGTATCAATACAGAAGCAAAGTGGACATTTTCAGATGACAGGTACCCATGCAGTCCAACCCACGGCACTTTGCATTCATAGCAATGGATGAAGCTCTATGGTTTCATGTTGCCTTCATCACAAGTAAAGTCATAAGCAGAATATACCGGTATTTATCTTGACTTGGTGGAGGTGCCCCATCTGCTACACAGAACTTAATGTCTAATCTGTAGTTGATTCCAGAGCAAACAAATTCCTGCTACAAGTTGTTCATTAACTACATTTAAATGCCTTATTTCATTCACCATCACCAATTCATTCTTGAGTTATAATCTTTCGTATAATTGGATGATATTGTTTCATATTCAGGAATGTACATGCATACATATTAATGAGCTGCTTTCTCATAATAGGTTTTTTTAACCTCTAGACTTGCAATCACTTGTTTTAATGCAGCATTCAAGTTAATCAGACAGTTCCAAAAAAATTCAGAGGAATTACGAAGAGCATAATAAAAGTGAATTAAATCATAGAGCATATGAAACAACTGTTTTCTGATCGATTCAGAATTTGAAATGTTAACTCATGCAGCCAAGGGGAAAATTCACTAAGATGTGAAGTTGTGCCAGTGACAGCTCTTCGCCGCACATCGCCAGGCGTAGTTTCGTCAGCGCTACGCAAATTCACAAAAGTGCGAAGTTGCGCTCAGGGAGGCGAACGATAGCGAAGTTGAGCTACCGTTACTTAATCAGGCAAAGCAAAGTTATGCTAGTGATGCCTAATTTGCATACGGCGCAAAGTTAAAATATAATGGACGTATATGTAGCAGCAACTACATTACCCTAAACAAGCCCAGGAAACCTTTAAGAAATAAAATAAAAGTGTTCTATTGCCCTACACATGTGCCCACTGTATCGTTGAGTTGCCATATGTTAGGAAATGTAGGGGGGAAGGAGGGTACCCCCAACAAAAATTTACACTATTTTTCATACTATCACCCTTAAAAAAAGTAAAAGACGCCGGCGTTTTTTGGGACTTTTAGAAAAAATTTCAACTATTTTTGGACAAACTCCTATCTATTGTATTGAACTTCGCCTGGTCTGAGGTGGTGAAGAAAAGTCTCGCACAAGAGGTAACGTTCAGTAAAATGTGCAAGTTAGTGAATTAGCGTAGTTCCGTCCCTTCGCCATAGCGCAACTTTGCCTGGCGTAAGGGTGCGAAGTAACGCTAGAGAAGGTCCACTTTGCTAGCGAATTTACGCCAGCACCCGTTAGTAAATTGGTGAAATGACATCACGCTGGCGAATTTGCGATATCGTTAGCCGCTGTATCTTTCTGTAATTTTGATCTTCATACCTTAAATCTACTAGAAAATAATGAAAACGTTAAAAAACCCAAATTGGCTGGTTTTGCTTCAAATAAGGATTAATTATATCTTACTTTGGATTAATCGCAAGATACTGTTTTATTTTGTATAGAGAAAAGGAAATTATTTTTAAAAAGTCTATGGGGAAAATTCACTAACCGGCGAAAATTCAACACTTCGTCAACCGTAAATTCGCTAGGACAACGCTAATTCACTAAAGTGCAAAGTCGTGAACAGGGCGCCAAATGCTGGCGAATTTTCGCTAGCGTTACTTTGGCAATCAAAGCAAAGATGTGCTAGCATTGGCTAATTTGTATGCGGCGGGAAATGATCAAGTTTCATGGACGTATATGCAGCAAATACATTACATTACACAAGACCAGGGAACCTTAATAAAGAAAATATTATATACACATGAGCCCACTGTATAGTTAACATTCAGTAAAATCTGCGTCTTATTGAATTTGCAGAGTTACGTTCGTTCGCCAGAGCAAAAATTCGTCTATCTCGTTCACTAGTGAAGTGACGCCTGCGCCCATTAGGAAATTGCCAAAGTTCCAAAATGACGTCACGGCGGTGAATTTTCACTAGCGTTAGTCACTTCAACCTTTAGGGAATCTACCCCTATGGGAGATGGTCCTTCCATAATTCTGAGCTTTCTGGATAGCGGGTTTCCAGATAAAGGATCCCATACCTGTACAGTCACACTAAAATAGGTGCAAGTGTTGCATGGAAAATATGCTATTCATTAAAATTAAATGTCTCCAAATATGCTCCTTTTACTTCTGCATAGTTTGCACTGCCTTTTCTGCTGAAAAGGGATCTCCCCGATGTGCTGTGGCCTGACATCATGGCGGTATGGGCATATGGGATAGGCTATAGAATTCTGTATAGTAGTAGCAACATTCTTCGTTTTCCTGTACCCTACAGACCAACAGGAACAGCCCCAATGTTTAACCCATAACCTCTACATGCCATTTATTTATTTTACTATGCTATTTATTACTATTTGCCCGTATTAAGCTGCATTTTTCAGGAAAATCATATGGTATAGAGCCGATTCATGTTTACACATGTGTAACTCCTATGCCCAGGTAAAGTCTTGGAGGCCCTGTCATCTAGGGCCCACTTTATGCATTTTATTTATAAAATTTACTAACAGCTCTAACTATGGTAGAAATAAGCAGACTAATAGTATCTGTCATATAGTGGGAGATTGCCTGGTATCCTGCCTGGCCAATCTGATCATGCCCAGGTACAAAATGACTGAGCATAGGAATAAATTGTGGTAGTCAATGGTACCTGTACTGAAAAACAATTACATATTTTTCTACTCTAAAGGGACTTTGATGGATGAATTTTGCAGTTTAATTAAGTGAACCATTCACTTAGGAATGATGAATTTGGTTTGCAGTAATTGCTGTCAACAAAATGAGTACTTAATTGTTAACTCTGCTTAAATCAGGCGTCCTGACTAGAATATCAATGGAAAGAGAGAAGTAGAAGTATTCAGTACAGAATATCGTTCATATTCAGTATCCAATAAGGATATTAAATATACCAATGACAATCTGGCTTGGCAGGGGCAAACATCTCTTTGTATAAAACAAGGGAAAAGTGAACTGTTTTATACATATTGGGACCCCTCCCCAAAACTCCCACCATTACACATAAGGCAAACAAAGTGGTTAGGCTCAGGGGTAGAGAGATCCTTGGAGTATAAAACCAGCTGTGAGCTTCATCTTCAATGGGGATTGTGCACCAAAGGCAGGAAAGATGGCTCAATTCACAAAACTGACTAACAAAGTATCAGACAGTATCTGTGAAATGGGGAACCAAATCTGGTTATGGTGAGAAGGGCTGAAAGGAGCCAAAAAGCCCTTAGCTAGCAATTATATGCAAAGTGATGTCTTCTGGAATCAGAAGGTATTTACTTGTCTCATGCCATATACACAGCACTGCCTAGATACCAAAAATGAGAGTTTTGATTCTCCCATAAGGCATCATGGGCAGAGACATGTAATTCACTACTTTGTGTCCCTTTGGCCAACTATGCATCCAGAACTGCTGGTTTAATAGCACAGTATCTGAGAGTAATACATTTGTGTAAATGACCTGCTGCCACTACTTGCTTTGTGAAGTCTACCACCAGTTCAATAAATGTTCTGCTGTTTTAAAGAACCACTGGCGCCCAAAGTTTATTTGATCAAGAGTGAATACGGTGTGTGCTTATACCAGTGTGGCAATCCCTTCCTCTATACCATAAGTGAGGGCCCCATCTGAGGATAAAGAGTCTAATTATATTGTGCCTACCGGGAGTGGCTGGGAGTTGGACCCCCTTGCCTGGGTACCGGAACCAGTGGATAGTAACCCAAGGGAAGGTTTAGGAAGACCCTGACCCATCCATCTGTTGCACGAGCAGAAAAGGAGACCTGCCCTTGCTGCTTGACCTATAGCAGTGCTTTTTTGAATTGGCACTAAAGGGCAAACTTTTGTAACACATAGCGGGTTATTTATTAAAGTCTGAATACTAAAATCTCAAAGAAAAAAGAGTTTTTTTTACTAGAAAACAAAAAAATGTATCATACACGATGCTGCAAAAATCTCAGACCTGTTGAGGTCCTGTATAAGTCAATATCTCAAATTGAAGTTATCAGGGACTTTGGTGGGTTTAGCCCAAAAATCCAATTTTTTCAGGGGGTTTCAGTCAAAAACTTGAAAAAATTGAACCATTCTGGTTTTCGCTCGATTGTATCGAGTTTTTCATCGATCCAATTAATTTGGATTATTTTATTAATAAATAAGGTCAATAAGGTGGGAGATTGGTCTTGGTTGTTTTATTTAAATTAGATATGAGATCATTTGGATTTTAGTAAATAACCCCCTTAGTGTGTTAACATTTGTGACAGGGGTTATGGTTGGGTCACTAAAACCAATTTGAGCAATTAGAAGTGATGGGCTAAATTGGGCTGTTCGTACTGTATGTTGTTGAAGCTATCAGTCAGATCACATGGGGCTATGCACACCCCTTTTTCTAAAGGGCCCTACATTGTATATACAGCCTGCACCACCAATACCTGCACCCACCCAAATCACGTATCAGCCATGGAGGTTATTGTTTTGGGCACATTAACTCTCCATTATACCCAAAACTTTCAACAAACAAGTGGAAATTATGGCAAGCTTATCCCCTATACCCAAATATGATTTTACATTCTTACAGTTTTTACACAGTTTTTTTCTTTTCCCCTGAAAAACATAAAATGGGGGGTATAATGTACTAGATCTAATTTATTTTCCTGAATTTCTTTCTATGTTAGTATATTGAGATGAATAACAGCTGCGATTTCTTTCTATTGTAATGTTACTGAAAGCTCCTGGTGTTTCTTTGTGGTAGTTGCCATTAGTGACATCACAGAAAAGTTCAATTAGACAATTGCTTATTACTCCCACATATTTAATTCCTTTAATAAAATACTTTATTCGCTAAAATGTGATTTAAATGTAGAAGTTGATAAAGGTTTAGCTGCATGGTGTTACTTGCAGAGATGCTGGATGAAAGAGCGCTGAGGGGGTGCAAAGTGAATTGAATCTAAAAGCACTTGCATCCAGGATTTTGTTTCTCCTGAGCCAATCACCAGATTGGAAGTCTAGTGTTAAATGCAGAGTGAAATGCGGATGGTGCAGGTCAGTCCTGTCCATAGGGCAGGTGGTAAGTACAGGGATCTGTGCCCGTCAATGCTCCCTAAATTATATGTCATTCAGATGTGCAGGTTAGAGAACTCTGTCTGGTACAGGTCTCAACAGACGAGAATGATCCTGGATAAAATTCAGTGTTGGACTGGCCCGGCGGGAAACCGGGAAAAAACCCAGTGGGCCCCGACCCATACTGGCCCCTGCTGGGCCAGACCCTCTCTTCCATTATAGGAATGGCACCAAAAAAAATTTTGGCGCTGCGCAACGATGTCTGCGCATGCACGCCGCCATTCGAGCATGCACGCTTGGTGTACATTCATTTTGTCCTAAGTGGTGCCTCACAGTAGGGGTACAGGGGTCCTGGACATCGGTCCCGGTGGGCCCCCCAGTCTGACCCTGGATACAATTATTTTTGAATGTATAGAGGGAACAGGTAAGGGGCTGGAGGAGTAAACCTATGTGCCTCCCCCGTTTCACGTCTCATGAATCGGGGACCGGAATAGGGGATAGGAGAGGCAGAGTGTGTGCCTGGCGTCCCCCCAGCTTTGCACCTTATACACGTGCCTACCCCTAGTTCCGGCCCTGACAGGTAGGGATGTAGCGAACTGTTCGCCGGCGAACTTGTTCGCGCGAACTTCGACCGTTCGCGTCCGCCGAATGTTCGCGAACGTCGCGCGTCCGCCGAATGTTCGCGAACGTTCGCGTTCGATTCGAATACAAATCGTTCGACCATTCGACCATTCGAATTCCTTCGACCGCTAAAAATCGAACGATTTCCATTCGTTCGAACGATTGTAAGCATTCGATCGAATGAAAAGCATTCGATCGAATGCTTCGATCGTTCGATTCGAACGAAAATCGTTCGATCAAACGATTAAAATCCTTCGATCGTTCGAATCGAACGATTTTAGCGGGTGTTCGAAGTTCGCGAACTGTTCGCGAACGTTCGCATTTTTTGCCGGTGTTCGCGAACGGCGTTCGCGAACACCAAATCGGCAGTTCGCTACATCCCTACTGACAGGCAGTAGGAGTCAGTTCTCACAAAAAGCAATCTCTTTCAGGCTGAAACTGACTTAATCCTGTAGCTGCTGTGTTTATGGCGGTTATTTACTAAAATCTGAATTTATCTCATAGTTTGTTAAAAAAAAAAAAGCACAACCAATTAATCTGATCTCGGAAAACCTCGATAAAATCAAGCGAAAAACTTGAATCGCTCAAATTATTTTTCCTCGAAAATTTTTTTGAGTTTATGTCCGAAAACCCTGAAAAAACTCCCGAAGACCCTAATAACTTTAATCTGAGATAGGTGCCTCTCCCGTTGATTTATACAGGACCTCAACAGGTCTGAGTTGTCGGACTTTCGGATTCAGGCTTTTTGCGGCATCAGGGTATAATAAATGAAGAAAACTTTCAAGTTTTTTTTTCCATGAAAAATTCAAGTTTTCTAGTAAAAAAAACTAAAATTTTTGATTTTTTCCATTCCGATTTTAATAAATAATACCCTGTAGTTCATATAACATCATTTTGAGATAATGAAGCCAGTAGATTGTTTGATGCAGGATTAAAGGATAATAAAATATGTTTTTTTAACATCATAACCGTTATTGTACATGTATCATAACATACAGTTGCATTCACAATCACTTTGTAGTACACACCAATGACTTTAGCATTTACTTCCATCGAGTGAATATATTAATAAAGAAAAGAGGACCATAACAATAGCATTTTGTGATACAGCAAATTATGTATGGTGTATTGAGCATGTACCAGAACAAAGGAATACAGTAAAATAAAAACATTTATTTACATGTTTAAATACGGGAGTCTGTTTTTTATTATGTCACTTGGCGGCATCCCATGGGGGCATTTGTTTCTGTTAAAAGACTACTTTTAGCAGGGCAACCTTAAGGAGAGGGCCAGTTGCCCCATATTGCATCAAACTTTTCTGGATGTGCCTTCTTGGTATATAGGCAACTCATTCTGTTGATATATAGTTTCATTTGTTCCATCCAGCATTGATGGGTTGGGGGTTCTGCTTTTTTCCAACATAGTGTTATGCATCTGCGGCTTCGAATAGGCCCTGCCTAATTGTTATGAGTTGGTTCTTATTAACCCTTTAAGTGCCAGCAGAATTTCACATTTTGGTTACGCGAAATGCCAGCCGTTTTTAAGCATTTTGTACTTGTTCAGATTAACAAGGTTTTATTGTAGGAAAACCTCCACGAAACTAGGAAAATTATATATTGTTTTTTTCGTTACAAATTGGGCTTCGACATGCAAGTGGAATTTTGTGACTTTTCAGGAGATTTAATGTATATTTTGGGTGAAATATGTAAAAAAAAAATAAAATTGTTAAAAAATTGTGTATATCTTGAGTTTTTTTTCCACAGAAAAGTTAATTTTACATGAATTTTTTTTCTGTTTCTAAAAGCCCAGATCCTGCCAAGTCCAACGATACCAAATATGTATCAGTAACCCACTTTCTTTGTCCAGGAGTAACCCCCAAACTAAAACAGCAGTTTGTATAATTTTACACCAGAACAAAGTAGTTAAGCACACGTGACAGTTGATGCTGCATAACTTTTTTGTTATATAACTTATCCCTTCATGTTTGGTATTTTTAAAAACTACAGACCTTCAGGTTTCTAGGGGTGGTGTAGTTTTCACTCAAAATTCAAACACATTTTACCAGTGCATCATGATATTTAGAGCTTTTTTGTTGCATTTTTAGTTTTTTTCTAAAATGCAAACTAAGACGCAGGAACAAATGTAAATCTGACAAAATAACACCGTTCTAAATGCTATAACTACAGACAATTTGAAAGACAAACTTCTCTTGAATAAAACGATACCCCATATGTATGGATACACATAGAGACGCAGCCCCCAAACACCCCAAAACAGGAGCAACGCATAAGGGCAATTGCAGTTGAAAATCTGGGGGCTGCTCTCTATGTGTACTACTTGCAGTTCTTCAGTCTAAACACCCCCAAACTGTGAAATAACCCCCACAAACCATATATGTCCGAAAAGTGCACTTCTTCAGCTATTCAAAGATGCCATTCTTACTTTTCTACACGGAAAATTGTGGGTGCAGTAATTCGTAGAAGTCAGTGATTTGGTCTGAAATAAAGGAAAAAAGAGTTACAAAGTTCAATTTCTCCCTAAGTTTCCATGGCAACTAACAAAAACCTGCTCAATAACAATCTGCAGGTTCCCCTGAATAGAACAATACCCCATATGTATGGATAAACATAGAGACGCAGCCCCCAAACACCCCAAAACAGGAGCAACGCATAAGGGCAATTGCAGTTGAAAATCTGGGGGCTGCGCTCTATGTGTACTACTTGTAGTTTTTCAGTCTAAACAACCCCCAAACTGTAAAATAACCCCTACAAACCATATATGTCCAAAAAGTACACTTCTTCACCTATTCAAAGATGCCATTCTTTCTTTTCTACATGGAGGATTGTGTCCGCAGTCGTTCGTAGAAGTCAGCGATTTGGTCTGAAATAAAGGAAAAAAGAGTTACAAAGTTCGATTTCTCCCTAAGTTTCCATGGCAACTAAAAAAACCCTGCTCAATGACAATCTGCAAGTTCTCCTGAATAGAACAATACCCCATATGTATGGATAAACATAGAGATGCAGCCCCCAAATACCCCAAAACAGGAGCAACGCATAAGGGCAATTGCAGTTGAAAATCTGGGGGCTGCGCTCTATGTGTACTACTTGTAGTTTTTCAGTCTAAACACCCCCCAAACTGTAAAATAACCCCTACAAACCATATATGTCCAAAAAGTACACTTCTTCACCTATTCAAAGATGCCAGTCTTGCTTTTCTACACAGAGAATTGTGGCCGCAGTTCTTTGTAGAAGACAGCGATTTGGTCTGAAATAAAGGAAAAAAAGAGTTCCAAAATTAGATTTCTCCCTAAGTTTCCATGACAACTAACAAAAACCTGCTCAATGACAATCTGCAAGTTCCCCTGAATAAAACGATACCCCATATGTATGGCTAAACATAGAGACGCAGCCACCCAACACCCCAAAACAGGCACAATGCATAATATTGGGGCTATGAAGTTATGTGCATGCATCCATATTTTATCCTAAACTGTCCCTTACCAATAAAATAACCCCACAAACTATAGATTTCTTGAAAATAAACACCTTCAACTATTCAGAGTTGCCATTCCTGCTTTACTACGCGGATAATTGTGGCCACAATCCTTTGTAGAACTCAGTGCTTTGGTCTGAAATAAAGGAAAAAACTATTTACAAAGTTAGATTTATACCCAATAATTTTGGGACTACTCTTGTGGATCTGCATCTGGGCCCCACTACCCCAAAAATATATTTCACTCACCCGTTTCGATTTAGTGGAGCGTCTGAGTTTCATCTGTCCTGTTGAGCAACGACTTCATCTGTCCTGTTGTGCTTCTTCCTACACTTTCACCAATGACAAAATCTGTACCACATTTGCAAATATATTTACCAACAGAATGCATAGTACATTTGACCCATAAATTATGCAAGTGTCCTAAGAAGTGCACACCAGAAGTTTGTAAAAAAGCTGGTGCACTACTGGTGGCAGACATGGCACGTGATCAAAGTACTATTCCTATTCAGAGAGCCACTGCAACTTGTCTAACCTAAATACTGCATAAATATTCAATGTGCGCTACAAGTACAAAAAAAATGGATTGTTCCAACCACAACTTTTCGGGGAAAAAATTCTGAATGCCTACACTATAAACAATTCTAAATGGAAGACCATAGTGTTCCGCCAAAAACCTTTACTATACAAGAAAACTGAAGACATGCTACCCACAAATCCAGAGATGCCTAAATCTACAAAAACAAATGCAAATGTTGCCCAGAAATACAGACAAACTATAGATAAATGCGCTGATAGAGGAGCTTTTGAGGTGCCAGTAAAAAAAAAAAAAAAGACTTGTGGCATCAGCATTAGAGATGCACATCATCCCATGTATTCATCACGCACCACAAGTTCTATCGTGCGCCCTCTCGACCAACCAGCACCTCAGTTTTCTATAGCACCAGCGCAATACAAATGCTATCCATAAAACTACAACTGCCCTAAAGCACCATAGCTCAACACAAAAGCTAAATGCATAGACTAAGAACAAACCTACATACAATTGTTTTTACTGCTACACTGCACAAAAAAATTGCTCACCCTGTGCCAAATTCTACACCATAAATCAAAGATCACTACTGTACAGAAAAAAAAACTGCCAACTTTTGCCTTGTCAAACTTTTTTTATTACCAATATCTATAACCTAGTTATAAGCCAAGTAGGTACCTGCCAAAATGTTACATCTCAATGGGGGGCTTGAATCTGAAAAACCACTGCACAAAACAAAAGAAAGGCACATCATTTTGCCAGCACATATAACCAGTTATTGCTAGCTCATGCATAAAAACCTAGAGCGTGAAATGTTAGATTTCAATGGGGGGCTTGAATCCAAAAAACCACTGCACAAAACACAAAAAAGCGCATCATTCTGCCAGCACACCTAACCAGTTATCGCTAGCGTGTGCATAAAAACCTAGAGCGTAAAATGTTAGATCTCAATAAGGGGCTTGAACCTGAAAATAAAGAACAAAGAAGGACCGCTACTGCTCACTGCTCTTGCCTATATCCAGGTGCTCAGTCAAACAGTGTCCCCACTGTGGACGCTACAAAACTCGACAGACAGACGGCACTTCTGGAATAGGTTTATTGGGGTTGCTGCTGTAAAAACCTAACGCGTTTCGGGAGTATATCCCTTAGTCATAGGACCTATGACTAAGGGATCTACTCCCGAAACATGTTAGGTTTTTACAGCAGCAACCCCAATAAACCTATTCCAGAAGTGCCGTCTGTCTGCCGAGTCTTGAACCTGAAAAACCACTGCACAAAATACAGAAGAAAAAGCACATCGTTTTGCCAGCACACCTAACCAGTTATTGCTAGCGTGTGTATAGACACCTAGCGTGTGAAATGTTATATCTCAAAAGGGGCTTGAACCTGAAAAACCACTGCACAATCACAACTTCAAAAAAACACGAAATAAAAAGCATCACTTTGCCAGCATGTGCATAAAAACAGAGCATGCCAAGTTTACTACATCCTTTTACCACCAACAAACCCAGAGAACCCTAACCTACCAGCACAACTCAAGTCCTCTCGTAGTGTACCACAGTGTGGTACACCTCAAAACAGGGTTGGAAACACAAAGCAGGCTTGCTAGGACACTTGGGACAAAAATATCGCACATCTTTTCGAACACCCCTGGAACGGCAAACCTTACAAGTTCTCTGGGCATATCTTTTATTAGGAGTTGGTGGAATTTGTGCAATGAAATGCTTACCCACCATTCAGGCAACATTGTCATTGCCAGGCATTTCTGGAACCTCCTGTACATCTCCAAACAAAAGGACAGGGAGCAGTTGCAGCAGATAATTGTATAAAGACAATTTTGGGCCTGGTACTGCCGCCTTGTAAACGACATAGGAATTATAAAGGGCCATTTGAATCATGTAAATTGCTGCTTTTTTGTACCAGGCCCTGGTTTTTCTGGTGGCGTCATAGTAAGTTTGAATTTGGTCTGTTTTATCAACGCCACCCATATGCTTACTATATTCTTTACAACAGAGTGGCTTTGATTTTGCGGGCCTGCCACGTCTGTGTTGGACAACTACACTCTCATTGTGGATAGTAGTAAGCATACAAACATTTTTTGTGTCTGCAAATTTTAGTGCCAGGAGCTCATCACTTCTAAGAGCATATACTTCTCCACGTTTTAATTTCTTTTGCACCAGTTCCTTAGGCAGTCCTTTGCGGTTTTGCCTAACGGTGCCACAGGCTGGGGTGTCCAACCAGTAAAGGGTTCTAAATAAGGGGATGCTAGTGTAGAAGTTATCCATGTATAAGTGGTAACCTCGGCCCAACAGTGGAGATATGAGCTCCCAGACAATTTTACCACTGGCAGTCAAATCAAGGGGACAACCGGGGGGGGTCCAAATTAGTGTCCTTTCCCTCATAGAACATGAAAGAATTAGTATAGCCCGTGCTGCTTTCGCAGAGTTTGTAAAATTTCATCCCATAGCGAGAACGCTTACTAGGGATGTATTGGCGGAATTTTAGGCGCCCTTTGAAGAGCAAAAGGGACTCGTCCACACATATATTTTGGGAGGGGGTGTAGACCTCTGCGAAGCGCTGAGACAGGCTATCTATAAGGGGCCTCAATTTGTAAAGCCTGTCGTGACCGGGCTCATTAGGGGGAACAGCCGCTGCATTGTTGCTAAAATGAAGAAACCGCAGTAAAATTTGGTAGCGGTTTCTTGGCATAACGGCTGAAAAAAGAGGGATGGAAAGGACTGTAGTGGTATCCCAGTATGAAGCTAAGGTATTGCGTTCTACGAGTCCCATTGCCAATGTGAGCGCCAGGAATCTTTTGATTTCATTTACAGTAGTGGGATACCACGCCTGGGCTCTTGAATACCCTGGTAAAGGGTGGCTGGCAAGATACTGCTCAGCGTATAAATTTGTGTACTGGACCATGTCCTGTAGGATGGCCTCTGTGATAAAAAGATTGAAGAAATCTATGATTTGAAAGTTAGTGGTGTCCACCTTGACGCCCTCGACTGCAGTGAATGGGGGAATTTCGGGGGCATAATTACAGGGAGGCCCCCACATAGGCGCTCCAACTGCTGCATCATCACTACCCTCACCCTCTTCTACCTCCATGGGTGCATCTGGCACACTGCCACCAGCCTCTGCCTCTTCCTCTGCTTCTTCAGCAGTAAGCGTGCCGCCACTACTAGCCTCTGCGCTAATAGTGCTGCTATCACCAATCTCTGATTCCTCACTAGAGTCATCAGATGGGACATACTCAGAATCAGAATTGCTAAATTCCTCTGAGCTGGAGTCCTCGCAATACCTAGCCGCTTCCTCAGCGGTATAAAACCGTTTGGCCATTGTGCCAGAAATTTACAGACAACTACAAAGCTTAGAATCAATAGGCAAGTCAAACAAATAAAAAAAAAAGCTAATACAATCAACCAGAAAAAAAAAAAAAAAGCAAGCCAGCAAGATGACTGAGACCCCTGCTAACAGAAACAACCAGAAGAAAAAAAAAGCAAGGCTGCAAGATATGACCAACAGTTAACCCCTGCTAATACAAACAAGCAGAAGGAAAAAACCTTGAGCTTGAACAAATGAACCCTTATGGAATGCTATGGAATAAAGATATGGCACAGTTTACAATCCCTGACTTTCTGGAACAATCACCTAAAATCAGAAAACAGAATAAGACCACTAAATGGTGTCACAGCAAAGGGAACTTTCTTTTGGGGCACTAAACAAGCAATAAAGTGTGCAATAAACAGTGCAAAGAAAACTCCTGAAAAAATCACTAAAATGCAACACTACTCAAAGCAATAAAAGAACAGCGAATACACTAAATTCAGCGGTCAAGGGTCCTAGATTCACTAGTGTCCTACAAAGGGAACTTTTTCGGGGGAACTAAGCAAGCAGTAAAAACAGCTAAAGCAATAAAAAAAACTGTTATTGGAGTGAAATTGGTGGTCAGAACTATAGATCCACCAGCGTCACTGCAAATGGAAAGTTTTTTGGGGAACTAAACTAGCAGCAAAGAACAATGCAAAGGGTAAACGTAATAAAACCACCAAAAGCAATACAATGAACAGTTATTTGGGTAGGGGAAAACTTTTCTAGAAAACTAAACCAGCAGTAAAGAAAAATATAAAGAATAAACGTAATAAAATCACTAAAAGCAATAAAATGAAGTTATTGGAGTGAAATCGGTGGTCAGAAATCTAGATCCACCAGCGTCATTGCAAACAGAACTTTTTTACGGATGAGAACAAAACAAGTAATAGCGCAATAAAAGTGCAATAAAATCACAAACCAATGATGAAAATGGCCAAAAAACAGTAAAACGCAATCAAATCAGAGCAGAAATAAAGTTTGAGCAACAAATAAAGACAAATGACTAAAGAAAGCAAAGTAAAAAATAAGTAGAGATAAAAAGTAAGAAAGTAAGTGTGTAAGTGTGAGTGTGTGTGTGTGAGTGTGTGAGTGTGGGAGTGTGGGAGTGTGAGTGTGAGCTTGGCAAAGTTGCCTGTAAGTGTGCTAAGGCCAAAGACAGAAGAAAAAAAAAGAAAAAAAAAAGATTTTTTTTTTTTTAGAGAGAAAATGTAAAATAAAGGGTGTAGAGAGGTGCAGTTCAGCTCACAATGTTGAATCCAGGCAATCCAGGCGACCAATCCAGCGATCAAAGCTCAGACAGGCAGCAGGGGGTACTCCAGCAACCAAAAGTGCGCAGCAGGAGGGAAGGTGTGTCAGTTGGGGGGAGTTATTTATAGGGGGAGCAGTGGAGACGTCATCAGTGTGCTCCTCGTGGTCTCCACTGCTCCCATTGGCTGCCTGCGACGATCGACGAAGGGATCCGGTAAGTGGACCGCCTCTGCTCGTTGCCTAGGGGGATCTGTGCCTGTTAGAAGCGATGCGCCGGTTTTTTTTGCGCATCGCTTCCTGGCCTGGGGGAAATGCTGCAGAACGTAGAATCTACGTTCTGTGGCATTTCAAGTTACTTTGCCTCAGAACGTAGATTCTACGTTCTGTGGCACTTAAAGGGTTAAATTAGGAAGCCTCGCCCACACACCTAACAAAGCCAACACTGGAGATGGGTGTATGGTTGCTACTACAGCTTCTGAGATCGTCTGGAACTGTTTGACACCCGGTACAAGTGGGTGAGTGTTGTGGGTTCATTCCTCATATATATTGGAGATTAGGTGCTGGTTGTCTTGTAGCTCTAATATTCTGCAATGGGGAGGTTTTCCCAATTTGAAGGGGTCGGATTAAAATGCATGTTGGGCCAGTCTATACAGTAGTCAGGACATTTCTGGGATCTCAAACTCTTGTCAAAGTGCTTCAAATGTTTTGAGTGCATTTTCTGAAAGTATGTTTCATGGTCCTGTTGACCCTATGTTTTGGAATTCTGAAAGAGCCTGGTTTTCCCAGATGGGGGTATCCTGGTGTTTTGCCTGTGTTGAACATATATGTGGAGAGCATATCCACAATTTCCGGCCTAAAAGGATTAAGGGGTGTTCCGGCATGAGAGTTCTGTTGGAAGAAGTTCTAAGTACTCTTTGTAAGATTGGCATCTCAGGTTCCCTGTTGCCTCCAAGATGGCTGTCAATAAGCAGGATCCGTGGTAATCCAAGGTTTTATATGGGCTATTTGCGTGGCCAAAAAATAGAGTTTAAAGTCTGGTAGAGCTGCCCTGGAGATCTCTTCAAAATATCAAGTCTTAGTCTAGGTCTTCCTGAGCCCCAGATAAAGGGACCCATTAGCTTGTCCGGCGAGTGGGAAAGCATATATAGAATTTTTGGTAATATGGTCATCTTGATCAGCCTAATCCTACCTTGTGGATTAAGGGGTAGACTTGACCATTGCTTGAATTTGGACTCCACCGTCCCCAGTAGTGGAAACCCCAGTAGGATGTAGTCGGTAATGAAATCTCAACCCCCAGATATTTGAATTTTGGTACTGCAGGTAATGAATGTTTATTGGAGGTAAGGATGTCTGGTTGTGCATCTACTGGAAACAGGCTGGATTTGGAAAAGTTTACTTTCAGGCCTGTAAAGTTACCGAATGTTGTGAGGGTGTTCGCTAATTTATCCAGTGAATTATCGCTAAAGGGCAGTTACCTATAGCAACCAATCAGTGATTAGCTTTTTCAAGCCAGCTGCAAGAAGAACAATGAATGCAGCAATTTGATTGGTTGCCATGGGTTACTGCCCATGGGCAAATTTGCCCAGTTTTGATAAATGACCCCCAATTGTGATCAATGATGAGCGAATCTGGCCCCTTTTCGCAAAAGATTGAAAAATTTGTATTGAAGTCAAAGGGCTTTTTTACATGCGTCAATTTTTTACGCGTGCAACAATTTTTCTCGCTCCAAATGCATTAAAGTCAATGGGCATTTTTTGTTCAAATGCGTTAAAGTCAATGGTGTTTTTCTTATGGTAATTTCTTTTTGTCTCTGCAAATTTCTTGTGGCGGTGAATCGTTGCCGCAGTTTTGCAAAAAAATTCACAGATGCTGAAATGCGGAATTTCGCTGCGACTCCATGAAAAAATGAGCTCATCACTAATTGTGATTGTGGAGGTGATGCCTCAATGCAGATATTGTTGGAATACAGGTTTGTATGTATTAGCAACAACCATATCAATGTAACATCTGTTAAACTGTATTGCCAGTAGATGGCAGTGTTGTGAGGGATAGTCATGTGACATGCAAGTTCCCTGTGTTTGCTGTGTTCTGTTATAATAAAGTTGTTGTTGATAGCTGTGTAAGAAAGCTACACCACAGAGACTGTCTGTCTGCCTTATCTTTTGCTTAGCTTCCAGAGAGGTTTTTCTATCAGGTTATGGGCCCAGGATACGCCACAGAAAGCCCAGGATACCTTACAGCAAGCTACAGCAACTGAGTGCAGGAGACAGCAACAGATACAGAAAGACATACAGCAGAAATGGCTGCCAGCATCCCCTCAGCAAAGATCTCCATCGCAAATCTGACAAATCAGAATTACCAGTCCTGGAAATTCAAGATGAAAATGCTGCTTATAAGAGAAGGTACGTGGAAATGTATAAATGAACCCCGACCTGCACAGCCCACAGAGGATTGGCTAGACAGAGATCAGAAAGCTCAGAGCACAATCTCCCTGTGCATAGATGATGATCAAATCAAACATATATGTAACGGTCAGACTGCTAAAGACATGTGGGAAGAACTGCAAAAAGTGCATGAGAGAGCTAATCTCAGCAATAAACTGTATTTAATCAGAAAGCTCTATCAGACTAAGCTGCAGAAAGAGCAGAGCATGCAGGACTATATAAGACAGACCTTAGAGATGGTGGAGAGACTGAGAGGAATTGGAGAAGATATAAAAGACTTTCATATTGCAGCTCTGTTATTGAGTGGCCTTCCTGAAAGTTATGAGACCCTTGTCACAGCACTAGATGCACGTCCTGATGATGAACTGACACTGGAATATGTTAAAGGCAAGCTTGTGGATGAATACAAGCGCAAAACAGAGAGCATAAGGAATGCAAGTGTGTCCAGCTCAGAGACTGCTTTAAAGATGAAAAATAAAAATAAAAACAGCAATGTGCAGCTAGAAAAGCGGGAATGCTTTGTGTGCAGAAAGCCAGGACACCTAAAGGCAGATTGCAGAATCTGGAAATCTAGAATGCAAAAGCAAAGTGGATTGCAACAAGCTAAGAATGCCACTGAAACACAGGAGTATGCATTTCATTCTGGAAATAATGTTACCTCTGTGCAAGCATGGTGTGTGGACTCTGGTGCTACAAGTCATATGACTAATGACAGACATTTCTTCACTCAGCTTGAGGAAAGCAAATCAGAAAATATAACTACAGCTAATGGAGAATTAATGAAATCAGAGGGAATAGGAGACGGCGTTCTGTACTGTCCTATCTCTCCAGATATCACCAGAAAGATCCATATGAGGAATGTTCTGTATGTGCCAGATCTTGAAAGCAACCTTTTGTCAGTGAAGAAACTCACTAACCAAGGCAACATAGTCACATTTCATGGTGATAGTTGTGTCATCACACAAGGGGACTGCTTACTCGCAAAGGCTAAAATTACAGATGAACTATATCAGCTGAATTGCAGTGAAATGGTTAATATTGCCAAAGAAGATAAACATTCCAACTGCATCCACACTTGGCACAGACGCCTCGGGCACAGAAGTCCTGATATAATAAAGAAAATAGTTGAGAACAACTATGCAAGTGGTATTCAGATCAATCTATGTGATCAGACAATGACCTGTACCAGCTGCATTAAGGGGAAAATGACAAGGAAACCTTTTCCAAAGCAGAGCAGCAGCAAAGCTCATAAACCTCAGGACTTAATTCATTCAGATCTTTGTGGTCCAATGAAAACTATAACTCCAGGAAAGAAAAGGTACTTTCTTACTTTCATTGATGATTACTCTAGATATACCACAGTGTTCCTACTTCACAGTAAAGATGAAGTTCCAGAGAAAATAGAGGAGTATCTTGCTCAAGTAAGTAATAAATTTGGCAGAATGCCCAGAGTACTAAGAACAGACAATGGCTCGGAATATACAAGTGGTAAAACACAAGCCAGTCTCAGAAAACATGGAATTATGTTCCAGACAACTGTTCCATATAACCCAGAGCAAAATGGAGTTGCAGAGCGGATGAACCGCACATTGTGTGAAAGTGGGAGGAGCATGCTATTTGATGCTGATATGCCAACAACATACTGGGGAGAAGCTATTATGACTGCATGTTATCTTCAGAATCGTTTGCCAGGAAAAGCAACAACAAAAACTCCATATGAACTGTGGTACAAAAAGAAACCAGATTTAAGACATATCAAAATTTTTGGAAGTAAAGCCTATGTACACATTCCAAAAGAAAAACGTACAAAATGGGATGCATGTGCAAAAGAAGGAATTCTTATGGGTTACAGTGAATCTCAGAAAGGATACAGAATTCTGCATCAAGACACAAACAAGGTTACAGTCAGCAGAAGCGTCATTATTGATGAAAATTCTGTGCGTTTAAAGTTTGAACAACCAACAGTATCTGCCCAAACTGAGAAAGAATCTACATCAATCACTGAAGAAAATAAAGAAAGTGACACAGAAATAGAGATAACAGCAGAAAATTCAAAAACTGTAAATGAACCAGAGGAACCTTCAGTCAGAAAATCAACTAGAACCAATAAAGGTGTTCCAGCTGAACGTTTATCCTACATGGCTCGCAGAGCTGTCCAAACCGAACCTGGTTCATGGAAAGAAATGCAACTACTGCCTCAGCATGAGAAGCAAAAATGGAATGAAGCCGCTGATGAAGAGATGACATCACTTCATGATCTCCAGACATGGACACTTTCAGAGCTACCTCAAGGTAAACATGCCATAGGATGTAAATGGGTTTTTAAAGCCAAATGCAACTCTGAAGGAAAGATCTGTCGTTACAAAATTCGGTGAGGACTATGATGCTACTTTTGCTCCTGTTGCTAAACAAAGTACTTTTGACGGTGGCTGCCATGCATAAGATGATTGTGAAACATCACGATATTAAGACAGCTTTTCTTAATGGTGATATAGAAGAAGAAATTTACATGTCTCAGCCAGAAGGATATGTTAAAAAGGGACAAGAGCATCTTGTATGCAAATTGCAAAAATCTCTTTACGGCCTTAAACAATCAGCCCGAGCATGGAACTTAAAGATAAACCAAGTTCTATTGAATGAGGGATTTACAAGAAGCAAAGCTGACCCATGTCTCTACTCTAAACAAATAGATGCTGAATGGATGTATCTGCTAGTTTATGTAGATGACTTGATTATTGTTCACAAAAGCAAACAATAACATTGCAAAGATAACAGGAGTACTCAATGAGCACTTTGAAACCAAAAATCTTGGAGAAGTGACATATTATCTCGGAATTGACATCCAGCGTGAAAAAGATGGAAGTTTCCGATTAAACCAGAGTGCAAAAATTGAATCAATTCTCCAGCAATTCAACATGACAGAAGCCAAAGGAGCAAGTACACCTATGGATACAGCCTACCCAAGGTTAGAAGGAGAAGATGATCTTCTCACATCGAATGAAGAGTACAGACAAGCAGTGGGGGCACTTCTCTACATTGCAACCACTACTCGTCCAGACATTGCAGTCGCCATGTCTCGTCTTTGTAGACGAGTTGATAAACCGCGTCAAAGAGACTGGAATGCAATCAAAAGAGTTATGAGATACTTGAAACAGACAAAGGACTTAAGTTTGAAACTTTCAGCAAGTGATGACTTGAACCTCACAGGATATGTGGACTCTGATTGGGCCGGTGATCACAGTACACGCAAATCCACAAGTGGTTACTTATTCAAATTGGGAAACAGTCCTATATCCTGGTCAAGCAAGAGACAGATGTCAGTGGCATTGTCTTCTACAGAAGCTGAATACATATCAGCAGCTTCTGCTTGTCAAGAAGTTGTATGGTTACAGCAATTAATCAAGGATCTTGGAAAGCCGACATCAGAACCTACTGTGTTATTTGAGGACAATCAGGCATGCATTAAGCTTGCAACAAGTGAGAAGATGAATGCAAGAACCAAGCACATCGACGTCAGACATCATTACATTCATGACTTAGTTGGTCAGAAAGTGATTGTATTGATATATTGTGAGTCTGAAAAAATGATTGCTGATGCCATGACAAAGCCACTCGCTAGAAATAGATTTGTGAATCTTAGATCAGATATGGGACTGACATAGATAGTAGTTGTTGAGTGGGGGTGTTGGAATACAGGTTTGTATGTATTAGCAACAACCATATCAATGTAACATCTGTTAAACTGTATTGCCAGTAGATGGCAGTGTTGTGAGGGATAGTCATGTGACATACAAGTTCCCTGTGTTTGCTGTGTTCTGTTATAATAAAGTTGTTGTTGATAGCTGTGTAAGAAAGCTACACCACAGAGACTGTCTGTCTGCCTTATCTTTTGCTTAGCTTCCAGAGAGGTTTTTCTATCAGATGTACATATACACATTATAGCACACAGAACTCTGCTGTAAATTTGCAGAACAATCTCTGCCACATCTAAAGTCGAAGCAATTCCTCTGCAAGGTGAAAAATATCCACCAAGTAACTGCTGGGGGTTGTACTTAACAGTAGTCTGACTGTCTCCATTGGGGCACCAACCTTAAATCCTTCTCTAACAGAAACCCTGACGATGTTCCCTTTTAGGGGCAGATTTATCAAGGGTCAAAGTGAATTCGAGGGAATTTTCGAAGTAAAAAAATTCTAAATTCGAAGTAATTTTTTGGATACTTCGAGCATCGATAAGGATACTACGAATTCTATTCGAAGTAAAATCGTTTGAATATTCGACCAATCGATAATCGAAGTACTGTCTCTTTAAAAAAACTCCGACTTCAATACTTCGCCAAATTAAATCTGCCGGAGTGCTATGTTAGCCTATGGGGACCTTCTACAGCATTTTTCTAAGTTTTTTGAAGTCGAAGTAAAATCGTTCGATCGTAAGATAAAATCTTTCCAAATTCAATGAAAAAAGTTTGAATTCGATATTCAAAGTATTATAAATCGATGGTCGAATTTCGAAGTATTTTTTACTTCGAAATTCGACCCTTGATAAATCTGCCCCACAATGTTCTTTCTACAACAATTCCTCTGTTCTTTCCGTATTTTCTCTTGTTCCTTCTGTATATTCACCATTCCTATTTAATGTCCATATTTTTGTTTCCTTATCCCTAATATTTCAATATTTTGTCTGTAATATTCTTTTTATTTGTTTTTTTCATCCTTATCGTTCAATATGTTGCCTTTGTAAAAACCTTTCTCTTTCATTATGAACAAATGATTTCCCCGTCTCTGCCGCTTGGCCTTCCACTTAGCGGCAAGCGAGAAATGTCTGTCATTTCCATAATGCCGACTGAGTCATCTCCGAAGTGAAATTGCTTTGCAGTCAGCAAGGAAATCACATTGTACGTCCAAACAAACACAAACAACTGTCTCTCCAGCACACGCACAGACAATTCCCAGACTGATTCTAGTTTTAATACCTCGTATAAGAACAGCCCCGTTTTTTTCTATATGTTTTTACTGGTATTTATATGGCACATAATTTTAATAAATGACTCACATTGCAATGCAAAAACCCAAGAAAACTCTAATGCAATGATCTCCAACCAGTAGCTTGTGAGTAACATGTTGCTCTCCAACCCCTTGGATGTTGTTCCCAGTGGCCTCAAAGCAGGAGTTTATTTTTGAATTCCAGGCTTGGAGGCAAGTTTTGGTTGTATAAAATCCAGATTTACTGCCAAACAGAGTCTCCTGTAGGCTGCCAGTCCATATAGCCAATCACAACTTTTATTTGGCATGCTTGTGTGGCTCCCCAACTCTTGTTTACATCTGAATGTGGTCACGGGTAAAAAAAAATGAATGTTTAATCTATTTCACACTTTGGGGCAGATTTATCAAGGGTCGAAGTGAAATCGAGGGAATCTTCGAAGTTAAAAAATTCGAAATTCGAAGTAATTTTTGGATACTTCGAACATCGAATAGGCTACTATGACTTCGACCTTTCGATTCGAAGTAAAATCATTTGACTATTCGATAATCGAAGTATCGTCTCTTTAAAAAAAACTTCGACTTCAATACTTCGCCAACTTAAACCTGCCGAAGTGCTATGTTAGCCTATGGGGACCTTCCAGAGCATTTTTCGAAGTGTTTTGTATTCGAAGGAAAATCGTACGATCGTACGATAAAATCGCTCGAATCATATGATTCGAAGTATGATCGGAGTACAATCGTACTATGATCGGAATACGATCGTACGATGCAAAAAATCCTACGAATTTGACTTCAAATTTCGTAGTATTCAATTCGATGGTCGAATTTCCGCTATTATTTTCAACTACAAAATTCGACCCTTGATAAATCTGCCCCTTTGTGTTTATTATTCTTACTGTAATTGAAAACAAAAAGTTAGTTCCCGGCCTTCCCAGTATCTCCTCCAATCCATGCAAACCACTACCTACCATCCCATATGCCATTGTTGGAGTTGGCTCCTTATCAAGTTTATATTTTAAATAAAAATAAAGAATAATAATGTGTTGAATGTAGTTCAGTGCATATGTCTGGCTTTGATGACTCCCTTTTACAATTAAAGAAATGGTTGGGAGATGTATATTCTCTAGAAATCATTCCTCATTATTATTTTTGCCTTTTCCCACTATAAATTAATGTAGGGTATTATAAATAATCTTCTTTAATAAAACAGATTTTAATGAGCAACACATTACTTCATATGTATGGGTCATTGGAACCATTGTCAGAATCAGATACTGTGGTAGTCACTGATTTATTTCCCATATCATTCATTTGCCTCTTTCTCTTTATTTCATCATCATTTTTTTTTTGTTTCATATTGTTGCTTCCAATACCAAACAGAGCAGGTATACAATGAAAATGATGTTTTTTAAATTCCTTTTTAATATTAACAAAGATCAGATATTTGCTATATAATTTCAGTTTGATACCGTACATACAGTACATGAGGAGGGCTATTTACTAAAATCTGAATTTATCTCATTATTTGAATAAAAAAAACACTACCAAAATCCCATACCCAATTTACCTTATTATTAAAAAAGCTTGAATTAATCGGTTCGGGTAAAAACGTGATAAAATCGAACAAAAACCTGAATCGTACGTTTTTTAATGTTTTTTTTTTCCATTTATCTTTAAAGGAACAGTAACGTCAAAAAATAAAAGTGTTTTAAAGTAATGAAAATATAATGCAGTGTTGCCCTGCACTGGTAAAACTGCTGTGTTTGCTTAAGAAACACTACTATTGTTTACCGTATATACTCGAGTATAAGCCGATCCGAGTATAAGCCGAGGTACCTAATTTTACCTACGAAAACTGGGAAAACTTATTGACTCTAGTATAAGCCTAGACACAACTACAGACCTGTCTCCCAGCAGCGCACCTTCCGCCAAAGAGACTCCCCCAGCATGGTGACAGAGAATTGTGCAGAGAGTGCTGTGTGTCATAAAACCATCATTGATCTTTCGTATAACCAACAGATGGCACTGTGTGATATTGCCATCACTGTTAATCCTTTATTCAACCAACAGATGACGCTGTGTGATATTGCAGTTACTGTTATTCTTCCATATAACCAACAGATGGCGCTGTGTGATATTGCAGTCACTGTTATTCTTTGATACAACCAACAGATGGCGCTGTGTGATATTGCAGTTACTGTTATTCTTTGATATAACCAACAGATGGCGCTGTGTGATATTGCAGTCACTGTTATTCTTTGATATAACCAACAGATGGCGCTGTGTGATATTGCAGTCACTGTTATTCTTTGATACAACCAACAGATGGCGCTGTGTGATATTGCAGTCACTGTTATTCTTTGATACAACCAACAGATGGCGCTGTGTGATATTGCAGTCACTGTTATTCTTTGATATAACCAACAGAGGGCGCTGTGTGATATTGCAGTCACTGTTATTCTTTGATACAACCAACAGATGGCGCTGTGTGATATTGCAGTTACTGTTATTCTTTGATACAACCAACAGATGGCGCTGTGTGATATTGCAGTCACTGTTATTCTTTGATATAACCAACAGAGGGCGCACTGTTATTCTTTCATAAAACCAACAGAGGGCATTGTGGGATATTGCAGTCTCTCCCCAAGTGAACTGTTGGTATAGGAATGATTAAAAGTCACTGCAATCTCGGCTACTGCCCGCTGACCCGAGTATAAGCCGGGGTAGACTTTTTCAGCACATTTTGGATGCTGAAAAACTCGGCTTATATATACGGTATATAAATAAGCTGCTGTGTAGCAATGGGGGCAGCCATTCAAAGGAGAAAAGGTTCAGGTTACACAGCAGATAGCAAATAAGCTCTGTCTGTCTAATGGTGTTATCTGTTATCCATCCGTTAACCTGTGCCATATATACCTGTAGCCGTTTTTCAATTTCCGCCATTGCTACACAGCAGCTTGTTTATATGAACTATAGAAGTGTTTCTGAAGCTAACACATCAGATTTACCAGTGCAGGGCAACACTACATTATATTTTTATAATTACTTTAAAACACTTACATTTTTTGGTGTTACTGTTCCTTTAATTGCAGAAAGAAGAACCAATTAATTGCACCAGCACTGTATCAGCCTTAAAGGAGAAGGAAAGCTACCAAAGCAGTTTATTGCCAATAGATTAGCCACAATAGTTTAAGCTATAACACTATATTTATTCTGCAGAATGCTTTACCATACCTGACTAAACAGCTCTAGAAGCTTTCTGTTTGTTTAGGATAGCAGCTGCCATATTAGCTTGTTGTGACATCACTTCCTGCCTGAGTCTCTCCCTGCTCACTCATAGCTCTGAGCTATGATTACAGCAGGGAGGGGAGGAGGGAGGGAGAGGAGCAAACTGAGCATGCTCAAGCCCTAGCCCTGGAGGTTTAAGATGAAAACAGGAAGTCTGATACAGAAGCCCATGAGTACACAATAGAAGGAAAGAAATGTGGTGTTTCTTTTGACAGAGGACTCAGATCAGCATTACTTTGAGGGTTTTCCTGGTGTATTTATTTAGACCTTTTAGTTTTAGTCTTTCCTTCTCCTTTAAACACATCAGAGCCAACAGGAGCAATACATGTCTAATGTGTCAATTTAATCCCATTAATTTATTAATCTAAGGTTTTTATTATTGAGAATAAAGAAGCCTAACAGGTTCAGTTTCATTAATAGGAAAATATGTTTTAATGAGGATAAGGAATAATAATGAAGACTTCTACAGAATCTTTTGCATTGTTACTAAAAGAGTGAAACTTTCTGTAAGTGAACTAAATTGTCATTTACTCATCATGCATTAATATATGCTAATGAATCACTGAAATCTCTTTGATCTTGTCACATTAAATTATCTCTCAAAAACAGCACCTATCTCCATGTATGATGAAAGTCATGTCTATTGTCTATTTCTAGGAAGATTAGACAAAATTCCTGTACTACCTCTCAAAGCCATTAATTCTACTCTTCGGGAATGCCAGGCAATATAGGGAGGGCAAGATGGCATCTCTCATGGACAAAGACAGTGGGGAAACAGTATGAAGGGCATGAAGAATATTCATGGAGATCGTTTTGAATCATTAAGAATAAATGATTGTCTCTCCTTTATAGTATGAGAAATACAAACTCTCTAGAGAGAGGAGCAATGGAAGTGGCTGAAGATGTTAGCTTGGTCAGAGAGTGGCAGGAGAAATTGTTGTTTGTGGCAATGAAAGACATCAGCAATATTCAGCGAGGCATTCCAACGTTGGACTGGAAGAGACCAGAATTTTAAGCTAATGAACGTGGCAGAATGCAATGAAATTATTGGCACACTGGCTATTGTGTATACTTATATACAGATGAAGCCATTACACATTTTGTCGCTTTGTGTTATAACTTGGCATTTTTTAGTCCTGCCTCTGTTAGAGTGCAATGTATTCAGTACAATGCTTCTGATGGATTAAGGCCATTGCACTCTTGCACCATCTAGAGACAGAATTTAGCACAAAAAAAATGGCACGGTATAACATTGTGTGACAAAATGTGAAATCCCGATGGCTTCATCTGTAAGTGGACATGGACATGTGCAGGGTCGGACAATTGGGGGCCCACCGAGTTCTAAACTTTGGGGTCCCCGCATGCATGCACGAACGCATGTGTGTGATGCACATTATTGTTTGGTTTTGTGGGCCGGCAGATCAGGTGAGCGGGTCTGGACTGGCGAGGCCCATGAAGGTTGGGGCCCACTGGATTTTTTCCCCGCTGTCCCACCAGCCCAGTTCGACCCTGGACATGTGCATGTTAATGAGAGAGGTGAGGTTCCTTTTTGATCTCTCTGATGGAGATTTTCTCGTCACCAGGACCTACTGCTCCAACATTTGGTTGGCTCACGACACAGTAGTAACAGTCCCTTTCCTACAGTTCAGAGTATATCATATAAGGGTTTTTGAGTATTCACACTCTTATTTCATCCTAATTTACCTTCAGTCTGGATCCCTCTAGGGCAGTGATCCCCCACCAGTAGCTCGTGAGCAACATGTTGCTCCCCAACCCATTGGATGTTGTTCCCAGTGGCCTCAGAGCAGGTGCTTATTTTTGAATTCCAGGCTTGGAGGAAAGTTTTAGTTGCAGAAAAACCAGGTGCACTGCCAATCAGTTCCTGTAGGCGGGCAGTCCTCATAAGGGCTACCAATAGCCAACCACAACCCTTATTTGGCACCCCAGGAACTATTTTTCATTCTTGTGTTGTTCTCCAACTCTTTTTACATTTGATTGTTGCTCACGGGTGAAAAAGGTTGGGGGCCCCTGCTCTAGGGACACCAGCCTCACAGTTGGGAAACCACTGCTCTAGACCCATTTCTACTTTCCACTTTGAGGAAGAACCATCTACAGTTCCACCAATACCAATAAAGAATGTCATCTGACCCTGACTGTCATATGGTTCTGTTCTTCTCATGCACATGGCCATTGGTGTCCTAACCTCTCCAATAATCTCTACCAGAAACAACTTTGTGCAAATAGTTTCCCAACTGTCCTTTCTATCAAGGAGAAACTAACAGCAGGTGCACATTTTACCCTTATGATTATACACCTTCTTTCTTTATTGTTTGAAAACTAAAATGTATTTACAGCTTACATTAACACCCCATTAACTAAAATATGGGCGAGAACTCCCACTCAAACAGGAGGAGATACGTGTGTGAGACCACTGTGTTGCTGATTAAGAATTACAGCATACGGCTGTCAGTATGTTAATGCTTTTCTCCCTAAATTCCCAGCGATTCCGGCAATTTATGCTTAAGCGCACAAAGACATTCGCCTTTTATATTCTCAAATGAAGCTTAACAAAGATTCTGCTCCCCATAAACATTACTTTGCCTAAAGCACACGTGTTATTTCACATTTATTCATCAACATTCTGAACATCCACAGGCAATCCGTTTCAGCAGAGTTAAAATGATTTTTGAGAGTTCAGTAAGAGGTGATAATATTCTTTTATGTCCTTCTGTCTGAACTTTTATTAATCAAGGGGAAGTACTCCTTATCGCTGCAGCATTTGTCGTTGCATTTCTAGCCCTTGTGCAGTTTCTCTTTAGCAAGATCCGTCCTTCCAATTGCAATAAATTGGTTCAGGCACTTTAAATCCTAGCTGGCCATATTGTTGGCAGAAAGTCAATCAATTATCCTTCCTTTTATTGTATCATCTGTTCCAGCTGCCTTTTCGTTTTTTATTTTTTAAATCCCATTCGCTGATGTGCTGCTCACTGCCAAAGAACCAGCTTCTAGAGATATTGACAATTTGCTCATGAGGATACACGTTCTCTATTTCCCAGGTTTTTATGTTGTAGGCAGCAACATAAAATATATAGAGGGGTGCGGAGGTTATTGATAGCGCAGAGATAAAATCAGTTAATCACTCGAGGGCTTCTCATGTGTTCTTCAGACCTTATAAGATCTCTGCAGTTATCAGCTATAAATTGTACCTGGGTTGAAAACTCATGTTTGAATTGAAGGTCATAAGGGTTAAAGAAATAACTCTCAATGTAGAAAGAGAAGATGGTAAAAGGACACTACCAAGATTATATACATTTCAACTTACTCTCTCTCTCTTGTATAATGCTGCTAAACACGATGCAGTACTTTATATGAACTAACACCAACGATAGGAACACAGGGCAACACAGATAAGGAAGGTGCAAGGCTCATAGTCTCATTTATTGCAGAAAAAGGACAGTGCACAAGGTTTCGGGGAGGTAACCCTTCTTCAAGTGTAAAAAGGAACAAGTGACTGATCACAACAAGCATTTTTATACATATACCTCCACAATCACACGGACTATGGGTGGAGTTAGATAATTATTCCCAAGTGTTCCACAAAGCTGTATAATAGCACAGTCCACCACAAATTTCCATATATAAGTTCATATAAAAGTCCAAAGTTGGCATCCTTCCTTAGTGTATTGAGTGAAAATTAGATAACGTCCAAAAACCTATAATTCAATCATTATAATAGCCACGAGCAGAATCATGAGCCTTAAAGGAGAACGAAAGGTCTTTTAACTTGCGTGTGCCAAAAAGGATTTACTTACCTGAAACCCCAGGCCGGTGCACCTATTAGATAATTGAAAAAAAAAACTATTTGGCACAGGTTAAATAGTGGATAACAGATAACACCATTATGTTCTACAGAGCTTATCTGCTGTGTAACCTGAGCCTTTTCTCCTTTGAATGGCTGCCCCCATGGCTACACAGCAGCTTGTTTATATAAACTATAGTAGTACTTATCTGTTATCTACTGTGTATCCTGTGCTTGAATGGCTGCCCCCATGGCTACACAGCAGCTTGTTTTTATAAACTATAGTAGTACTTATCTGTTATCTACTGTGTATCCTGTGCTTGAATGGCTGCCCCATGGCTACACAGCAGCTTGTTTATATAAACTATAGTAGTACTTATCTGTTATCTACTGTGTATCCTGTGCTTGAATGGCTGCCCCCCATGGCTACACAGCAGCTTGTTTATATAAACTATAGTAGTTCTTATCTGTTATCTACTGTGTATCCTGTGCTTGAATGGCTGCCCCCATGGCTACACAGCAGCTTGTTTATATAAACTATAGTAGTACTTATCTGTTATCTACTGTGTATCCTGTGCTTGAATGGCTGCCCCCCATGGCTACACAGCAGCTTGTTTATATAAACTATAGTAGTTCTTATCTGTTATCTACTGTGTATCCTGTGCTTGAATGGCTGCCCCCCATGGCTACGCAGCAGCTTGTTTATATAAACGATAGTAGTGTTTCTGAAGCAAACACACCAGTTTTACCAGTGCAGGGCAACACTGCATTATATTTTTTATTACTTTAAAACACATTCATTTTTTGATTACTGTTCCTTTAAATAAACAGGAAGATATGATTTTTAAAGAACAGTCCTTGCCTATTTAGTTACATTTTAATATAAAACAGACCAGGTTTATTATATATCTTATTAACATTATAGTGGGTGTGGTTTAAAAAAAAGGGAGTGGTCAACACTGGCTTCCATTATCAGCCCTCCACCATGTAGGCCAAAAAAATGTTGGCACCACAGAAGTTAGACAGCACTGCCTTAGCGTTTTCCAGGGTGAATTAGGCTATTCCCTTAATCTGTTCAGGAAATGGGTCCAGGCCTGGATTCGTGGCGAGGCCACAAAGGCCCGGGCCTAGGGGGGCTACATTTTAGGGGCGGCATGCCGCCCAGTCACATCCTGAGTAGCCCTGGGGACTCAAATCTCCCTAGTGTTCCGGTGCTTGAGAGTGCGCACTAAGAGGCTGGTGCAACAACTATGCGGCCTTGTGGGGGGGGGGTGCAGGTGAGGCGGCCGCAGGGGCAATTTTGGGGCTGCTGCCCAGATGCCCTATCCCACTCTGCACTTCAAATTCAGCGTCAGAGTGGGTCAAAAGGGGGCAGCATCACTAGTGTGTTGAGCGCAATCACGCTCCCTGCACAAGCGGAACCAAATTTCTGGGTTAAAACTTAAAGTTACAAGAGGCGGCTTTTTGCCTCCCCTTGTAACTGGCAGCTCACTGCCGCCTGAGGCAAGGATCTCACCTTGGGGCAAATTTACTAAATGACTAACGCTGGCGTAACTTCGCTAGCGAAGGAGATAGACTCTAGCGGTACTTCGCTCCCTAACACCATTTGCCCTCTGGCGAATGGACGTAACTGCGCAAATTCACTAAGATGCGGATTTTACTGAACGTTACCTCTTGCGCCAGACTTGCCTTCACCACCTCAGACCAGGCGAAGTGCAATACAGTAGATAGGACTTCCTCAAACAATAGTTGAAAAATGTTCTAAGTCCCAAACAACGCTGGCGTTTTTCCTTTTTCAGGGTGATAGGCTGCAAAAGAGCGTAACATTTTTTGGAGGTAACCGGCTTACCCCCTGCATATGGCACATAAACTATACACTGGGCTCATGTGTAGGGCAATATAACAACTTAATTTTATTAAGGTTTCCCGGGCTTGTGTAGTGTAATGTATTTGCTGCAACATATACGTCCATTGTACTTTAACTTCCCGCCAAATTAGGCAACTCTAGCGCAACTTCGCCAGCGTTCGGCGCCCTGGACGCAACTTCGGATTTTAGTGAATTAGTGTTGCCCTGGCGAATCTACACCTGCTGAAGTGTTGTGCTGTGAGCGAAGCCATCGCTGACGGAGGAGGTTAGTGAATTTCGCCCCTTGCCTCATGGCAGGAGCAGCCCTGGGCGGCCGTCACTGGGACGATGCGGCCTTGGCGCTTCGTGAAATCCGGCCCTGAATTGGTCCAAGATAAATGTAGTGACATAAGTCTCAAGGGAACCACATTTAGATGATCTTTGTCACTCCTCAAACATGCCTGTTATCTCCCACAACCATCTGTTAATATTATGTGACTCCTGAAAATTTTGGGAGATGTTAACATCGAGTTAACAGGAGACTCAGATGAGCAGAGTAGAACTACTCATTGCCTGTTCCCACCAAAGGTTTGTTCAGGTTCTGTGATGTGCAACATTAGGAGGGTGCATCTACTTTCTGATTTGTAAGTATTGTTTAAGTACATAGTGAACAAATAGGTGCAACTTTTGCCTATACTGGAAGTGGAGCTATGCAGACAGCACATTTGCTAAATATTAAGCACCTGTGGGTGCCTATAGGTGCCCCCCTGCACCTAAGCTGAAAAAGTAGATAGAACCTGGAAACTGGTCAGCACTGGTATAGACGGGAACTAGTAGGCTATCAGCTATTTTTATGTGTGCCATTCTGCACCAGCTTTTGGAAATGAGCCATTTTCATAGATCACTAATAAAAGATCTTAACAAAATGCAACAGCTTCTATGCCATCCTGATGTGTATTTTTTGGGCCTTATTTATCAAAATCAAATTTTTCTGAGTATTTAAATAAAAAAAGTCCAACCAAACTAGAATCCATGATTGGACCTTATTTATTATAAAAAAAAAGCACAATTTAATCGGATTGGGGACAAACTCGATAAAACAGTGCAAAATTCCAAGTCATGCGTTTTTTTCCTGAAATCGCTAGATTTTTTCGGTTTTGTGCATGAAAAGCCCAAAATAGTCGGATTTTTGGGCTAAATCCAACACAGACCACAGAAACTTCCAAATATGATAGGTACCTCTCCCATTGACTTACTGTATATACAACCTTGGCAGGTCTGAGATGGAGGATTTTTGGACTTGGTATAATAAATCTCAAAAAATCTGATTTTTTTTTCAACTAAAAATTCTGACTTTATAGTAAAAAAACCCTCAGATTTTTCGATTTTTTTGCATTAGGACCTAAATAACCCTCTTAATATATGTTTGATTCATTTTCCTGAATGTTTAGGAGCCCCTAGAGCTAGATGTATTTTAATTACGCTGCTAAATAAAGCACCTGTTATCTATCTTTAAACATTTATACAAGGCTGTACGGAAGCAAGAATGATAAATAACAGTCATTTTTCAGGTTCTTTTTGAAAGATTGCATCCTGGCGTTGGCATGCAAATCCAATTTATTCTGCATGGTGAATATTCATCGTGTGCTCATCTGAAGAGGGATTTATTTTTGTTGCAAGTCCAAATAAATGGCTCTGCCAGCGCTAGGTGGGTAGGAATGGGAGATTGTATCCAACCATATTGCGCCGCTTGAAGGGAAGACAGTGTCAATTACAATTGGTTTGATTTAATTGCAGTCCCAGATCTGTCCCCACGCAGCTTTGCCTTTTTCCAATAAGTGTGCTGCCTCACAGAAATACCGAGTAATTATGGGAAAATTAGCATATAAGAAACATCCGTATTTCACAGAGGAGGAAAATAAAAACACATATTTTGTTTGGAAAGTAAAAAGAGAAAAAGATGATATCCTTAAGCATAAGTACAACAAACAAACTTTTATTAACCGGGTCATATAGCTATACCGTATATTTAGCCAAGCAACTTTGCTGCGTCCACAAAATCAGCTGTCTTTAGGGACTGTAAGTAGGTCTAGGAGAGTAAAACTTGATAATAAGGTTTGCTCAACCCGTGGCGCTAAAACTTTAGGGCCCAGGGCTCTGCCATGACTTAAGACAGCCAAGGCCAGAAGAAGAACCAAAACAACCCTTATACAGGTCACAATTGCACTCAATCTAATCAGTGTCTCATCAAGGCTTGGACACTTATTGATTAAGCTGAATGGAAAATGCCATGGCTATAAAGTGAATCTAATTGCTTTGCTAGACAAAAAAAGTCAGATTTTTGCAACCTGAAGATTTTTGTGGATGCAAATGGGTACTACGGGACCGATAATGCAATTGATGTTGAACAAGGGGCAAGGGGATTGGTTAAGAGTCACTGTGCTCCAAACCTCAGAAGTTTTTGTGCAGGAAGGTGCGGTGCAGATTTCTTATGCTACTGGTGCATGGTCTTTCTTACAACCCCCTTATTTGTACCAGTAGTGCTATTCTCATATCTACCAGAAGGTGGGGCATGGGAGCATTATTTTTTTTGCAATGCAAGTGTCAGGGAGCTTGTTTCCTGCTCAGTTGATAGGGATGTAGCGAACCGCCGATAATGTGTTCGCGAACGCCGTTCGCGAACACCGGCAAAAAATGCGAACAGTTCGCGAACTTCGAACATCCGAAAATCGTTCGATTAGAACGATCGAAGGATTTTAATCGTTCGATCGAAGGATTTTCGTTCGAATCGAATGATTGAAGCCATTCGATCGAATGATTTCATTCAATCCAATGGCTTCGATCGTTCGATTCGAACGAAAATCCTTCGATTTTAGCGATCGAATGGTCGAATGGTCGAACGATTTTGACGCGAACGCCTATTGGCGAACGTCGCGCGACGTTCGCGAACTTGCGGCGGACGCGAACAGCCGATGTTCGCGCAAACAAGTTCGTCGGCGAACAGTCCGCGACATCCCTATCAGTTGATAGGCTGCTGGGGGTGGAGAAGGGAGAGGTGTGATATCACTCCAACTTGCAGTACAGCAGTCACATGGATGAGGGGATTTGGGAAACTAAGAAAATGTCGCACACATCAAATTTCAATAAAAAAAAAATGGATTCTGCTGAAGGAGCAGTATTAACTGATATTAAGAGGCACATTTACCTAGGGTCGAATATCGAGGGTTAATTAACCCTTGATATTCGACCGTCTAAGTAAAATCCTTCGACTTCCAATATCAAAGTCGAAGGATTTTGCGCTATTCCTACGATCGAACGATTCGAAGGATTTTAATCCATCGATCGAAGGATATTCCTTCGCTCAGGAAATTGTTAGGAAGCCTATGGGGACCTTTCCCATAGGCTAACATTGGCCTCGGTAGGTTTTAGGTGGCGAACTAGGGGGTCGAAGAATTTTTTAAAGAGACAGTACTTCGACTATCGAATGGTCGAATAGTCGAACAATTTTTAGTTTGAATCGTTCGATTCGAAGTCGAAGGTCGGAGTCGAAGGTCGAAGTAGCCCATTCGATGGTCGAAGTAGCCATATTCGACCATTCGAAATTCAAACTTTTTTTCCTCTATTCCTTCACTCGAACTAACTAAATGGGCCCCTAAATGTGACAGAATTCCATTAAGAAATACGAAAATAAAAGCTTATAGAGAGAAAAAAAAAGGTTGAATTTAAGATATGGCAAAAGAGAAGTATTTCTTCTGCAGTGGCCGGGTTTAATTAACTTTATTTTTTTATCTTTTTGTTATCTGAGCAAAAACACATCATATTCAGACTACTTCTTTGTGTATTGAAAAGAAAGGAAAAAATATATCTGGGTCAGCACACACTCCTTTAGTTTACAGATGCACATTCGGAAAGTGGCCACAATCCACTTGATACATCAAATTCCGCAAAGGACAGCACCATTTTCAAGACTAAAAAAGTCTTTATTTCTTCATCTTTGGTCGTAGCCTTGAAGAAATAAAGGCTTTTCAATCCTGAAAACGGTGATGTCCTTTGCGGAATTTGTTGAAAAGAAAGGGCCTGGATCAGTTAATGGGATCTCTGTTTTAAGTTCAGTTAATGGTATCACAGAGGATAAATGCTCCTAGAGAAGATAAAATTGTAGCAGGGAATTTCACGCAAGTCTCCCTCTGGGACACCAATGTGACTCTTCAACTCCAGTTGAACAAGCTGGTGCTCTCCCTTGGGTTCCATTAGTGCAGAGCTTTCCGGACTTCCCCTTCAGTTCATGACAGTTTCATATTTACGAAAACCCTATTCTTTCTGTCATTCAGCTACAAGAATATCTAGGACAGCAAATAAGCCTTCACCACAGAATTCCCCTTAGTTAACCCTCAAGTTAGGCTTCTCGAACAGCAAGCAACCATTTATCCCAAATTTCACCTTAAATCAATGACCTCAAAACTGAGCCCCTCCTCAATTATCAGGTCCCCCTAGAGGAACTTAGCCTCAAGATTGGGAACCACTCCACAGTAGAGAAGGCAAACTCCTGGATCTTCCCTACCTGGGCTTGAGTTCTGTGTCACTGGTTAATGTCTGCGGAACTAACACTACATAGGACAGGGGCATAGGACAGCCTATATGTTTGTCAGCCTTTGGGTTGACATTCCCTTTAACCTCATAGGGGGAAACAGCTCCCCATTCCTAACTTTGAACAGGCCCAATGGAATGCTGGATTGTGGGACTTTCTAAAGATAAAGTGAGCAAAATGTTTAACCTCCTACATAAATATTAGAGAAACCAATTTATCTCATTATTAACATTCGAGAGAGAGAGACAAGATTAAAAAATGGATGTTTGCGCACCCATTGATCTGAGAAAGGTTACAGCAAGTGCTTAGAAGAAGTTATATTACATAAGGTATTAAAATGAAATATCAGCAATTACTGCAAGTTAATGAGCTCCTTTATGAATCTGAAATATATTACATTTAGAGCTGTAAAAATCACTCGCTCCGTTGAAGCTATTCCTTATCAAGGCTTCAGAGGCAAGTCTCTCGGCCTTTGTTCCAGAAGTAGATTTTTAGGTTCTTTGTTGAGGGGAATTATGCCATTTTTATTTAACAACACGGTGCAGAGCTCTTCCCATTCATTAAAAAGATAATACTTCACAACCCTGTTTTTTAATACGGTATTTGCTGATGAAGGTGGTGTCAGGAAGTGTCAAAACAATGATGTTACAATAAGTCTTAATGCACACGTTATTCTACATGTAAAGGGGTCACCCATGGCTGGTGGGCACCCGTTACTTAAAGAGATGCATTCAGGGTCTTTGCTAACAAAAGAAGACATCACACAAGTGTGAAGAACTCGAACACACTTTATTAATGAACAACCTTGTGTAGGGAGGCAGACTATAGACTGGGGGTCTGGTTGTGGACAAGAGATGATAATTGTACAATATTTATTACTTCTGCAAATTCTCTCCTTCTTTCTCTGTACCTCACTCAGACTCACACATACACAGCTGGAGGGTATTTCACTGAAGCTTCCAGGGCTCCGGTTCTACCAGAATGCATGTAGAGAGGACCATTAGCTGTTCCAGGGAGGTTCTCCTTCACTCCTTTCTCTGCTATGACCAAACTCTCACCATAGGTCCCCTCTAACTAAACCTACACGCTCAGATCCCTAACACTGGCGCACAATCGCCTCAAGGGCCTCTATCCGCCACCTAGTCAATTCTTGTCGGGACAACAGGCTATCCATGCTCACTTGCCCTCTCTATCTTTCACTCCTAGGGTGAACTCACTTGCCACTAGTGATGAGCGAATTTCTTTTCCAGCCATGAATTTACAGTGAAATTCCAAATGTTGCCATGTGTTTATTGTTTCACGAAACTGCGGCAAAAATTTGCAGCTGCAAAAAAAGTTGCAGACACAATCGCCATAAGAATTGACTTCAATGCATTAGGGCAAAAAAAGTCGCCATAAGAAAAAACGCCCATTGACTGTAATGCATTAGGACAAAAAAAGTCGCCATAAGAAAAAACGCCCATTGACTTTAAGGGCAGGGGCACACTGGCAGATTCGTGGAGATTTAGTCGCCTGGCAACTAATCGCCTCTTCTGCGGGGCGTCAATCTCCCCGAATTGCCTTTGCGACTTCAGAAATGGAAGCGCCGCGAGTGCATTGGCGCAGGCATTTTCTAATTATAGCAGGCAGTTCGGGGAGATTGTCGCCCCACAGAAGAGGCGATTAGTCACCAGGCGACTAAATCTCCCAGAATCTGCCCGCGTGCCCCTGCCCTAATGCATTTAGGCAAAAAAGTCACCTTAAGAAAAAACGGCCATTGACTTTAATGCATTAGGACAAAAAAGTCGCCGTAAGAAAAAACGGCCATTGACTTTAATGCATTAGGACAAAAAAGTCACCTTAAGAAAAAACGCCCATTGACTTTAATGCATTAGGACAAAAAAGTCGCCGTAAGAAAAAACGGCCATTGACTTTAATGCATTAGGACAAAAAAGCCGCCGTAAGATAAAACGGCCATTGACTTTAATGCTTTAAGACAAAAAATTTGTTATAAGAAAAAGCTCCCATCGACTTTAATCTATTTGGAGTGAGAAGATTTGTTGTGTGCGTAAAAATTTGTTGCACGTGTAAAAATTTGTGTTGCATAAAAACTCCCGTTGACTCGAATACGTTTCCCAACATTTTGCCGTTTTGTGAATTTTTTCGCTGTTTTGCAAATATTCAGACAAAGTGTTTATTGCCCCTAGATGTTCTTAGGCCAATAGATGAAGTGCCTGCCCATCATAGGCTCCTGCAAGGGATTATCCCCCACAGGTCAACCTTAGTGGTTGGCGCCACCTGCAGGACCTGGCTGGACTACCACATTGCCAACTACACAAATAAATGAAATTCTTTATTTTACTTCTTTAAATACTTCTTTCTTGGAGAGTTCCATATTCTTTTGTTCAGATAATTTTTGGGTTTAAGTCCCTTTTGATTAAAATATGAATTGCAAAGTAAATATATTGTGCAGCGTTTGTTCCTGATTAAAACCAGGGTTCCTTGGGTCTAAAAGAGACGCTTTCAGAAATGATTAATTAAGGGCCCTTGTTTCATTACATCCTATGGATACACCTTCATTGTTTGCCAACTGTCTTCAGCAAACATATGTGCATGCGTTGCATTGGCAAGGGTAAATAATTCCTTCCATTGCTGTTGCCAGGTTTATCAAGCTGCTGAATTCTCTACCTAAGTGAAATACCCACTTGTTATAGAGGAACATGCAAGTTGATGGACTCTGCCCATTGGTACATATTCAGATGTAGGGTGGGGTAATTATCTGAACACAATAGCGTCCGTCTGTGGCTAATGCCAGCACTCTACTCTGGCCTGGGCAAACCATTATAGTTCCAGCATGAGTCCTTGTTTTACCTTTATAACAAAGTAGGGCTGTTCCCACAGAATAATTATAAACTGCACAATGATAAATGTCTTTTGGAAAAGCAAATGATTTTGTTGTACTGTGGAGAGTGGAAATATGAATCACAGGAGCACAAAGGAGACTGTAATTAAGTGAATGGGCACAATCCAATTGTATCTGGTTGCAGCACAGAGTTAGAATGGCTGAATTGCCTCATGACTATGAAGGGAAAAGCACATTTCAATTTCCAAGAATAGAAGGGGCTGAAAAATGGGGCACCATGGTTTAAGGTCGAGATTAAATCTGACAAGCAATCTGGCCCAAATAGAATAATGGATGGCAATTGGCAGCAGTCGGTGAAACTTAAATGAAAATTCTCTACAAATATTTCAGTCGAGAGAGTTTCACTGCCTGAACAGTAAATGAAATCTTGTTCAAATGTGATCATTCCTAAGGCTATGTGTCTCATAAAATAGAAATTCTCATTTCCACAGTTTATGGTATAAATCCAAAAAGATGCCAATTCTCCAGCCATTGGGTGGCAGTTTCCATTGAAAGATGGCGCAGTCAGTTGTGGGTGTCCTGTACTAATGGCACATGAACTGGTGTCTATACCAGCGGAAACCCACCCATGTGCCATTAGCTTTTTCTGTTATTAGGGATGCAACAAATCCAGGATTCGGTTCGGTATTCTTCCTCATGCCCGGCCAAACCGAAATCCTAGTCCTAATTTGAATATGCAAAGAGAAATTACATAACTTTTTGTCACAAGACAAAGAAGTTAAAGTGTTTTTTCCACCATTTCCCTTCCTGTCTCTAATCTCCATATGCAAAGAAGGATTAAGATTTTGTTCAGTATTAGGTTGATTCTTTCATAAAGGATTGGGGGATTAGGCTGAATTGCAAATAGTGGATTCAGTGCATCCCTAGCTGTTAGATCTTCAGTGCAATTAGCAAAAGTGTTTCTGCTTTATTCACCTTGAGCAAACTTTTTTATTTCATGCCCCACATAAAGGTCCAATCTTTGGTCAGGAACCCCCTTGAAAGTCCAGCATTTGGTCAGAGCATCCCATAGCTCATGAAATGGGTACAGATATATATAAAATAGAAAATACATATTCACATAAAATGACCATTGTCTCCTAATGTCAACCTAACTGGCCTTCAGACTGTACCATTCCATCTCTGTGCTTTTTCCCATTATGGTCATTCTCTATTTCTCTCTCCTCCATTCTTCTCTTTTCTATCTATCTATCTATCTATCTATATCTCTCTCTGGGGCAAATTCACTAAGATTCGAAGTTGCGCCAGGCGCAACTTCGCCGCACTTCGCCGCACTTCGCCAGGCGTATTTTCGCCAGCGCTCTGCAAATTCACTAAAATCCGAAGTTGCGCACAGGGGTAGCGTAAGTTTGCGAAGTTGCGCTAGCGTTAATTCGTCAAGCGAAGGGAAGTTTCGCTAGTGATGGTTCATTTGCATACGGCGCCAAATTCAAATTTCAATGGAGGAATACGTATCTGCACTACACATGCCTAGAAAACCTTGAAAACATCAAATAAAAATGTTATTTTGCCCTACACATGTGCCCACTGTCTAGGTAAGTTGCCATGAGTCAGGAAATGTAGGGGGGAAGGAGGGGAGCCCCAAAAAATTTTTCGATCTTTTTCAGCCTTCATGTAGAAAACACGCCAGCGTTTTTTGGGACTTAGAAAATTTTTTTATTTTTTTTGAAGCAATCCCTATCTACTCTATTGCGCTTCGCCAGGTCTGAGGTGCGAAGGAAGTCTGGCGTAAAAGGTAGCGTTCAGTACAATGCACGCGTTAGTGAATTTGCGTAGTTACGTTGCTAGCGAAAATTTGCCAGGCGTAGGGGTGCGAAGTAACACTAGCGAAACTACGCCAGCGTTTGTTAGTGAATTTGCGCAGTAACGAAAATGCCAAACGCTAGCGAATTAACGAAGTGAATTTGCCTCTCTCTCTCTCTCTCTCTCTCTCTCTCTCTCTCTCTCTCTCTCTCGCTCTCTATTTCTCTTTCCTCTATATATGCTATATATGGTCTATGTGCTATATGGTCTATGCTATATATGGTCTATATTACATGTTTTTCCAATTCTTCTCATGACCATGTGTCATTTCCTCTTCTATTGCCCCAAGGAACATCTCCACTTTCCCCATCCTCTTCCTACATGCAGTTCTATTATTTTCTAATCAATTAAACCTTCCCATTGTCCCTGTTCCATTCTTGCCACATAGCAGTTCTACCTTCCTCACATGCCAGTCCCTCCATCCATCACCTTCTTTATGTATCTCCATCCCTTTCCCATCCCTCAATATGCTATTGCCTTTTTATGCCACCACCCCTTATATATCACCGTGCTCTTCTTGCAATATGCCATTTATTTCACCATTGTGCCAGGAGATGTGTGCAGACGCTGTAATGTGTATTCTTACCTACCTGTCACTACTTCTCATTTAATATCATAGTAAATGTTCCCTTCATATGAAAACCAAATGTGCAGAACAGGGTCACGACATAACCCTGCAAGCTAAGCCAGTAACCTCTTCACAGAAGCTGGGGGAATACAAAGCAAATGGCCAAGGAATGCCCTTTAGCTCTTGAAAATTCCATGGGAATAAAATCTGTCCCTTTATTTGTCAGCTAACCCTCTGTATTTGTGTTTACATTCTGTGTGTAAATGTGTCAGTGGCTCCATTGCTTGAGAATGAAATGCATATCCCCATTTGTTTCCCTTTTATCTCCTTATGTCCATTTTTCATTTCTGTGGATTGCAATATCGTAACGTGGTGTAGGAAACAGCATTATAATGAGCAGCACAGAGATCGATGCCCCTGGTGTTATGTTAAACAGTCCGTCAGCTTTTCTTCTATAGCGGGGAGTCTTTCTGCCTTCAAGGGCAGTGAATAAATGTTTGTTTAATGTTGCCCTATGGATTGTGCGTGCAGAATACTGCTACTTTGAGACTGGGATAGTGATTTAGTCATATATTTCTAGTGAATCTGCGTGGAATATATTATTTCCTTCTAACGCCACACTTTAGTGTTCCATCAGACAGGCTGAGCAGAATATAAAGGCATTGACAGCCTTCTAAACGGCAAATATTATTATTGTCCTGAAAGGAAAAAATCTATGATTGGCTTTTCAACACCTTTATTTCATTTTCATTTTTTTTTTTAAGCCATTGTGTTATTATGCTCAGAAAATCAATATAGAAGCAAAAGGGACAAGGACAAAGCAGGGGCCATGGAATGGAAAGGGTGGGGCCCATGATTCTACCATGAATGTAGTTTCTCTCTCAGACACACATAGAACTGTTTTTATGGGACCAAAATAAAGAGAGGTTGCCTAAGGCCACATACAAGATGCTGATAGTAGAGCAAGATGCACACATTAAAGCAAAATGGTGAGCGTAGGGAACGATGGTAGAAGAGCAAAATGGCAACCATAGGCAAGATCGTAACAATAGGACATGATGGTGACTATATGGCAAGATGGCAACAGGAATAAGTGTTAATTAGTCTGCAGATGAAGAACAACTCACAGTCCATCAACAGCTAAATCCACCATCCCCTGGGCTCATCATTAAAAATGTCTCTGTCCTTATACAGCTGTAACTCACGGGGGGCTTAGAAAGAAGCCTTGTGTAGAATTTGGCTCTGTGTCTTAGCATTGGAGGGTAAAATATGACACTTTAAGGCAAGATGGTGAGAGTAGAAAATGATTGAGGCAGTAGAGCAGGATGGCAACAGTATGTAACAATAGGACAAGATGGAGACAGTAGGGCAAGATGGCAACAGGAACAGATTGTATTAGTGTTACCTCGTCTTCAGTTGAAGAACAACAAAAAAAACATCAATTATCAAATTCCCTATCCCCTGGCCTCATCATTAAAAATGTCCCTGTTCTTAAACAGAGGTGACTAACGGGCCTAATAGAACTGAGAGGGTCGAAGAAAGAAGCTTTGTTCAGAATCTGACTTTGTATCTGAGCATTGGAGAGTAACAGAGCAATTACTGTCTTGTTGGCAAAGAATTCCACGCAACGAAAGGCTCTTGGATCAGTAGTTCCCAAACTGTGGGTTTGCCCTTTCTGGTGAGGCTGGGAGCAATGGCAGGAAGATTTAGGAAAAGTGCCTATAAGATCTCTTCTTGATACATCTGAAAGCTCAGTCTGAAGACCAAATAGTGTGAGATTTTGGGTGAATACTAGTTGTCCTAGATATTCTGGGTACAGTGACTAAACGACTGATACCCTAATGATTTCTTGTATCTGCTTTTTTGTTTCGATCTAAGAGAAAGGCCTGTCCAAAGGCTGGACCTCTAAAAAGTCAGACGGCCTCTCGGCTCCACTCCAATATTTCCTATCATGGTGGTATAACTCTTCAATAGATTGAACAGATTGAATGCTATGCATTCCTATGACATTTTCCTCCATTCTATGTGCACCCACCCCGTGCCCTCTGCATGAGATGTACCCATTGTTATTATGAGTTAAATGGAAAATGCAGAGCCCCCGACGGCTGAGAGAAATGCCTGTGATTACTCAGAATTACTCAGAATTACTCCTGCTGGTTCCTTGGGCACAATGTGCCACAACCATGTCATTAAAATAACAATAATAACAATCATTTAAACCTAAAGAAACACAACTGAAATTTATAATTAATTCCTGTTGTTTCAAATGCTTGTTTTATTTTAATCTCCAATCTCTCTTAATTGTAACTTGCGAACAGAGAAATAAAAAGCAGTTTGATTCTCTCAGATAAGTGGAAGGATTCATTAATTGTGTCAGCCCAGTTGCCTACACATACACAACTTTCCCCATCTCTTTTTTAAAGAAGAACCAAGTTGCATTTTTAATTTTTTAGAACAGTGCCCAGACGACCCCAACAATTCTGCCCCCTCTATAGTTATGCCATGAATCAGTATTTATATTAAACTGATGGAGAATTCTATCCAATATCTGTTTCATTACTTGGGTCATTCCCAAATTTGGGCAATTCGATAAGGACGCATTTATCAAAAACAGCAGCAAAAATGTCATGTTCAGGAAAAATCATGATCTTTCAAAGGCAGGGAGAAAACCATGGGAAAAAAAACTGAGAATCTCAATTTTTACTGCATCATGAATGGAGCAAAATTGTGGAAAAAATGTTTAACTTGCCTGAATGGCCAAGAAATACTTCCCATTGACAGGTTTTAGGTGGAGTAATTGTCATTTTTTTTTGGAATTTAGACTTTTTCACACTTTTGAACAAAATCAACCTTGATTTCAAATAGATCTGCCCGTTAATGTTTAGCTGAACACATTTTGACTTCTTAAAGCAATTGTTCTATTACTTTCTTGCTCCAAGTTCCCCTTTGAGGTTCAACATTTTTCCAAGGCCCTTCTTAGCTCAATACAACATTGCAGATATTAAAGCATTGGTGTGTCATACCTTGAATATCTAGCGAAGCAATTATTTTTCTCCCCAAATCTCATGCTAGTCAACACGCATCCTGGGATTCCTTGTATATCTAGGAAAATAAAATATCTATTCTCCCCAAGCCACACCTTAAATTGCCTTCAGGATGTTCCCACCAACCACTGCTTTCACAACTGAAAATTGTTTCTCATTCAGCTAATTCAAGATTTCGGGGGTGCAAAATTTTAAAAATATAAGGGTTCGGCTTCTGTTAACAAATATCGATTGTGGCAGATTTGAAATTCATGGAAATACAAACATTATGGATTCTGTTAATTACATATATTTTAATTGCTATTTAGCATCTCTAGAACATTTACCATTTACCAATGCTTTAGGGATAACGGCAAGAGACAAAATGGCACCCTTTAGGGCCCATTCAGCAGTTGTGCTGAGAGCAATGCAGTGCCAAGGGCTGCATTGCACCCATTTATTTTTTGCCTTTGGAATGTTGCCCCATACATGGTAGATCTTGTGTGTTCAGTTTACACATGTCTATTACATATAGGTGCCTCCATGACAGGTGTTTTACAATATGAGCTGCCTCCTATACAGAGATGCACAGTGCTGAGCTTGGAGGAACTGGGACAATTACAAAGTCAGGCAGGGGGTATATACTCAGTGCTGCTTGCCTTAAGCAGAAGGCTGTAGGGAAGGAAGATAAGGAGATTACAGCAGGGACTCAGCACTTAAATGGCCATTCATTTCGCCATTTGCTTGTTTGGTGAGGTTGGCAAATGAGAGTGACGTTTTATGATTTGGCCACCCACACACTGGGCCACATGAGCGGATCTGATTGTTGTTTAGTCTGTGGTTGAAGATCAGATCTTACGGCTTGTCTGCAGAGATCCATCAGATGAGAACTCCATCAAAGCGTATAAGCCCGATGGGATTTCCAAACCTGTCCAGTTTATGGCAAGATATTTGTGGGGCAGGTCTACCTGAGGGCCCATACGCAAGCCAATCAGATACCAACATGGTTGGGAGCAGTGTTGGACTGGGGTATTGGAGGCCCACTGGGGGTGCGACAGCAAGGGCCCTACTCGCAACCACCAACCCCACACACATGTGCTTCCCATCAAGTCACGCCCAGCTTACCTACTTCTTTAAATTTAAATGTGGCCATACACGTAGAGATCCGCTTGTTTGGAGATTTTGCCAAACAGGCGGATCTCCCCCGATATGCCCACATTGAGGTGGGTGATAGGCCGATCTGATTGTGGGCCCTGATCATAATGCAGGCAATACGGGTGGTCGGATCGCGGGAAACCGTATCAATGAACAGATGTGGCCGTGATCCAATTGACATCTGAATGACTTTCGGCCAGATATCGGGGAAGCCCAGGGGTAGGACTCGGACTGTCGGCAGCTTTTATTGGCCCGTGTAAGGCCAGCTTAAGGCAGTTGGGCGATGGGGGAGTGGACCACCAGCAAGCGATTGGGGGAGCTGCTCCTGAGGGGGATGGTTGAGGGAGTGGACCACCAGCAGGGCCCACTAGTTTTCTTCTCCCGGTGTCCCACCAGCCCAGTCTGACCCTGGTTGGGAGGGATCAAGTTGGAAGCTTTTATGGGCACATGTATGGCGTCCTTAAGATTTAAATATTATAGTTGTTGTACTGTAGGGAGGCTGATGTAAGTGAGAGCTGGCACATACAGCTTGCCTAGCTTTGGAACTACTCTGATGCTTGCAGAAGGCTTGTAAAAAACATGCATAAACTGAATACTAAATATGCCAAAGCAACAATAAATTTTCATTAAATTGCAGTTAATGAGATATAAACATTGATGGCATTGAACATTAAACATGTATCTCCCAGTATCAGCCTTAATATATTCTGCCTTCATCCGCTCATACCAACTGTAACCATTAACAAGGTCTTCCCAACACCGGCTGAAGGAATTCATAAGATCTCAGATATGCAGATGAGGAGCATTCTCGGTAATTGCTTGCTTTGCTTCTGGTTATTACTTGCGTTACTCTGTATTTAAATGTATTAGATCTGCTCTTTATCCCCCTGCCTGAAATCAGCCTGTGCCTATGGGCTTCAATTAGTCAGGTTACACTGTGTAGCAGGATCCTAATTAGTAATTGTGTGATGTTTATCATTTGAGACTAATTAACGTCTGCCTGCAAAATGTATGCAAGATAATTGTTTTATTGAAGCAATTACTTTCCGGGTCAAGGTCTGTGTATGCCATTTGTATTTAATTCTATACATCACTTGCGCATGTTGGAGTTGACGGGGGTCAGACTGGCGGCTGTATGTTGTCTGCTTATTAGAACAGAAATACGTGGATTTAGCATAGGTTAAATAATATGCAGGGTTCTAATATACAATATTTACATTAAAAGTTTATAAGAAGCTTGCAGGGAGTTCCTCCCAAGTCTCTCTGACTTGATTCCTTTGCCTTCTGAAGTGACTGGTTTATTGTGGTGTAATACTGTCAGTGTAGGGATGTGTAGTACCCCCTAATAAAGAAGAGTGATTGGGGTGTCTACCTGAAAGCATGATGTTTCCATAGGTAGTATTTAGGTTTACCCCAAACAGGGTTGTAAAGTGGTACTTCAGTCAGGGGACCTGTCTAATCAGAATGGGTGCCTTCATGTCAGCATTGGGGAATGGGTGCCCTCGTGTCAGCATAGGGGAACTCCAAAAAGTTTGATGGTTGTGAATGAGATGAGGCTTTTGTAGGAGTGGCTGGGGCTGTGGCAGATCCAAAGCTGGGTTTGGCATATTGGAGCATGGATCAGGGAGAGACCATGCATGTGCAGGGGATTTATTTCCATTGGGTCCCATTATTACCCTAAATAGGACTGCACCAGGCCGGGACTGGCAATCTGTGGGTTCTGGCAAATGCCAGAGGGGCTGCTATAAGGTGCCATAGAAAGTCAGTATTTAGTGGGCTGGTGGGGGCTGATTGGGCTACTGTGTGGGCTGATTGGGCCTCTGTGTACCTGAAATGACAAGGCCTATTTTAATTCTCAGTCCGGACCTGGACTGCACTAGGCAAATCCATAATGGAAAGGACCTTGGAGTCCTTGTAGATAATAAACTTGGCTGTAACAAGCAATGCCAGTCAGCAGCATCAAGGGCAAATAAGGTCTTGAGCTGTATTAAAAGGAGCAGAGATTCACGGGAGGAATCTCGAGCCAGAGATCAGTGCTTTAAGTCCCAAAGTGCAAATCCCACATGCACAAAGTGTACCAAATAGTCTATCCTTCCTTAAAAGGGAAATGTCCAATACTCGAGTCCCACAGGCCAAAGGGGACTTGCAAAAATAAACAAAAGTTCAAGCCCTTCTTCGCAGAGACTTAAGCTGGCCACAGATGGACTTTCCCATACAGAGATTTTCTAACCTGTCCGATCGACCAAACGACCGATCTCTGCCAGACGAAAAATATCGGGACTCTCCACACACGGTCTGAAAATCGTATGAATCCTCGATGAGATCTTTGCATCTATGGCCAGCTTATCCCCGATCTACAGGCCAAAAGGCATCAAAGGACAAGGGTCTTCAGACTCTCCTTTACCCCACTGCTAGGTAAAGTCCCTTTCCCCTGGGTTCAACAAAAACTTCCCCCAGGATTTCTTCCAAGACTGGTATTGCTTTTGGTTCAGGTAGGACTGAAACCTAATAACCACAAGGTCCTCCACTAGGTCTTTGAGGCAAAGCCCTAATGGGTGGATTGCACCCCCACATCCTAGAGTGAAAAAAACAAAAAAATAGTAAAAAAGTGATACCCAGAAGTGCTTAATAAATCTAAATGATGTGACATGTCCCACCTCATCATTTCTCAGTGCTGCTGAACCCAAGCAACAAAGGTTCCTGCACTCTCTGTTTTGGAGAGCACAGGTGTAGGAATAGTGTCAAGTGCAAACTATATTGGACTGGACCTGTTTTTTGCACTTTGTACATTGAAGGGCTCAAGATTCCCATTGCTCATTCATTCCCATTGAATGAATTTTCCTTTAGCTTAGATCTTACATCCAAGATCCCTGAACTTTGTTGTTTATATCCCCCCAACCTCCCATTATCTTGTATGTTTCGCTACCCACAAGTCATTTTAGTCAAACTCTGGGGAGCAACTACAACATGAAAGAAAAATGAATTGTACCAAGATTGTCTCAGAAAAAAACAAAGCAGACTCGACTATAAATGTCAGTCATGACTTGAATTAACGAGCCAAATTCTCTGTGATGTTGATGAATGAGCCCTATAAAATAACATATGACATGAGCTTGTCTCCCTCAAGAGATTATTAAACTTTTTCAGACCATCAGGCCATAAATCTTATTGCATTACTTTATTGTGTTATATGAATGAATCAAGTGTAATAGTTGGGGGGGGGGCAAAGTTATAAATAGGGGTAACTGCCCGGGAAGTTTCTACAGGGTTACAGTACGATCTGTGATAGAAGAAAAAACACCAAATGACTTCAATGTGTTTCTCAAATTTTTTGCCATTTCATGAATTTCTGAATGGGTTATATTCTCCTATTACTAATGGAGAGCAATTGTGCAAAAAGGAAATGTCACAATTATGCTGGAATTATTGAAAAAAACCTTGACTTCTGGGTAAAAAACATGGCTAATTGTGTAGAATAATTGGATAGAAAAATTACGTTCCTATGGTTTGCACACACAAAACACAAACCTGCAGCACATGAAAGGAAATGAGTATAATAAAGTAGTGGATACGTTTACCTTTATATTAATATGTAATAACTGGCTGCCCAATGGGATATTTGCCTGTTCAGATCCACCTCTGTGGCTTTGTTTGTGTAACTCGTCCCTGTTGGTGCTGGGAATCTCGGTTCTCCTCAGAAAAAGAAAGGAAAATAACATCATGACAGAGATAATGAGAAATGAAGGAAGAAGGAGGATGAAATTCCAAAAGGATCATTATTTGCTAAAAAATGGGTAAAATAAAAGAACTCCATAAATATTCATCTCTGCCAGAAAAACCTTGTCCATTGCTGCTGCCCAATTATTTATATAAAGAACAACTGTCACCACCATCCTCATCCTCATCATTTATTTATACAGTCATGGACATAATTATTGTGCTTCTTCCCAATCATTGCTCATTGTTAAAAAAATAACTAAGCTATGGTATTCATTTATGGGTAAATTCTATTTTATTCCACTCAGAAATCCTAAAAATTGACAAAATGTACTGTACCTTTTAGAAATATTTGGATCTGAAGTAGGTAATTGGCCATTAATCAGTAACCTCCCCTGTGATGAGGTGCAGGTATCTGTAGTATAAGGAGCACACATTGTACAAGATTGAATTGTCTTTGTGCCCCACTCTGAACATGGAGTACAGAAAGAAAAGCAGAGAACTGTGAGACAGCTGGACTAACTTAAGGCTACAGGCCCATCTCCAGAGACCTCCCATTGCCATTTTGCCAAAAATGTTCTAATTGTGGTGAAATAACCTTGATGACTCTTGTTGATAGGGGCCTCTATGGTGGGAGAAATAAGAAAATATGAATGGAGGCCACAACACATCCGAACAAACCAAAATCCTTCTGGCAGGATGGACAGAGGAGACAAAATGAGAAACTTAATTTATAGACTTAGTAAATTAAATTGCCTTCAATGGAAGGAGCGCCATCATCTATACAGAGGAGATTCTTTGATGATTTAAGTTTGCTTTGCTGCCCAGGAACTGGGGGCCTTCCAAGAATGAACTCAACAGATTACCAAGCCATTCTAGAGCTCTGTATTGAACCCAGTGTCTGAACCTTTCAATGAAAGGCGCACCATCATCTTTATAAAGGAGGTTCTTTGATTATTTGGGGTTGCTTTGCTGCCCAGGAACTGGTGACCTTGCAAAAATAAATTTAGGAGCTTGCCAAAGAGATTTCCAAGCCATTCTGGAGCTCTGTGTTGAACCCAGTGTCTGAATCTTTCAATGGAAGGAGTACCATCATCTTTAAAAAGGAGTTTCTTTGATTATTTGGGTTTGCTTTGCTCCCCAGGAACTGGTGGCCTTGCAAAAATAAATATAGGTAATTACCAAAGAGATTCCCAAGCCCTTCTGGAACTCTGTGTTGAACCCATTGTCTAAATCTTTCAATGGAAGGAGCACCATTACCTTTATAGAGGAGGTTCTTTGATTATTTGGGGTTGCTTTGCTGCCCAGGAACTGCTGGCCTTGCAAAAATAAATTAAGGAGATTACCAAAGAGATTCCCAAGCCCTTCTAAAGCTCTGTGTTGAACCCAGTGTCTGAATCTTTCAATGGAAGGCGCACCATCATCTTTAAAAAGGAGTTTCTTTGATTATTTGGGTTTGCTTTGCTCCCCAGGAACTGGTGGCCTTGCAAAAATAAATTCAGGTAATTACCAAAAAGATTCCCAAGCCCTTCTGGAGCTCTGTGTTGAACCCATTGTCTAAATCTTTCAATGGAAGGAGAGCCATCACCTTTATAAAGGAGGTTCTTTGATTATTTGGGGTTGCTTTGCTGCTTAGGAACTGGTGGCCTTGCAAAAATAAATCCAGGTAATTACCAAAGAGATTCCCAAGCCATTCTGGAACTCTGTGTTGAACCCAGTGTCTAAATATTTCAATGGAAGGAGCACCATCATCTTTATAGAGGAGGTTCTTTGATTATTTGGGGTTGCTTTGCTGCCCAGGAACTTGTGGCCTTGCAAAAATAAATTTAGGAGATTACCAAAGAGATTCCCAATCCATTTTGGAGCTCTGTGTTGAACCCAGTGTCTGAATCTTTCAATGGAAGGAGCACCATCATCTTTATGGAGGAGATTTATTTTGATGATTTCGATGGGGTTGCTTTTCTACCCAGGAACTAGGGGCCTTTTAAAAATGAACTCAGGAGACTACCAAGGAATTCTAGAGCTCTGTGTTGCACCCAATCTCTGAATCTATGATGAAAGTTGTGGGTTTTCCAGCAGCAGAGACACTGAACAAAAGCCCACTTCATTAAGGACATAGGATTGGTTAGAGAGAAACCATTGTACTGTTCTGAAGTGGCCAGCAATGAGCTGCATGAAAAACATATAAAATATATCTTTGTGAACATTGCTTGGTGATGTCACTTGTATGTCACAAATCAATATGGGACCTGTTATCTAGAAGGCTTGGGACCCGGAGTTTTCTAGAAGGGGTCTTTCCATAATTTGGATCTCCATATCTTAAGACTACTAAAAAATGTAAACATTAAATGAACCCAATAGGATTGTTTAATTTACTCATTTGTAAACACTGGGCAAACTTGCACCTATGCAGTAACCCATAGCAACCAATCCTAAAACTTTTTTCAAGTTGAACACTGAAAGCGATAGTCTGATTCTTTGAGTGTTGCCATGGGTTACTGCCCAGGTGCAAATTTGCCAAGGGTTTATAAATAACCACCATTATTTTAGTTGAGATCAAAGTCAAGGTACTGTTTTATTAATAGAGAGAAAAAGGAACCATTTTAAAAAATTCTAATTATTTGATTAAGATGACATCTATGGGAGATGGCCATTCCTTAATTTGGAGCTTTCTGGATAACAGGTTTAAAAATAATGAATTCCATACTTGTACCAACTGCTGTAAAATAAGAGGATATTAGAGGTCCCCTCTGTGTTCTATAATAACCCGTATAAAGGTCATGGAACGTCTCAGGGACTCCTTTATAGTCAGGGGGAATATCATTCACTGTACTGTTTATCTCATACAATTATAAAATATTTTTACTGACTGTGCCCGCAAGGGATACAAGAGTGATCTTAATATACATTCCTGGCAAGAATGAAATGTCCAGGCTTCTCCTAATGGAAAGGTTTTGGCTCGGCCGCTCTCAGCGGATAATGATAATGAGGGATATAAGAGAGAGACAAGCTTCTGCACGCATGGCCCCATGTTTATCCTGGGATTCCATCTGGGAAAAGTAAATATTAACTCTCAACACAAAGTACAAGTGACCAGCCCTAGATCAATAATCTCTATAAAGGGATTGATTCATGGGAGTGATACAGTGAAGGCTCCGTTAAGCCCATAGATGATGATGCTTAATGAGACACAATCATCCCTGAAATTTATTTCCCCCCCCCAATATACTTCTTATTGGTGCTGGGCCGTTTTCTCTTCAGTTGTGGCAGATTATGAACTAATGCATACCTCCCAACTGTCCCGTTTTCTGCGGGACAGTCCTGATTTTGACAGCTCAGCCAGCAGTATCGGATTTGTTACTGAAATGTCCCGACTTTCTCTTTGATCTCCTGCGATGATTTGAGAAAAAGATACAACGTTTCTGAAACTTAGTTAAAATAAGAGGCTTTTTGGCAGAGAGCACAGAACAGCCAGCAGCTGCACTTGGATAGTAACAATTTAAGATACGCAAAGAAACAATTGTAACAATTTAAGATAAGCAGGCCTCTTGGGAGAACTGAGACTAGCATCTTAAAGGACAATTCACTTTCATTAGCAAAATGTAAGTGTAAAACACATAAAACATTGCACTAAAACTCCCAGAAATATGTTCAAACTTTCATAACCTGCCAAATTTTGTCAAATGGACATGGTAATTAGGGGGCGTGGCCATAAAATCAGCGTGGACAAAAAAATGTTTTCGCCGCGCTCCACACGGCACAAGGTTTTGTCCATCTTTTCATTTTTCAAATGTTGGGAGGTATGCTAATAAATGGCAGCTTTTCATTATGCGCATGCGAGTGACCGGACATGGCTGCTCGCACCGGAAGCCCCCCCCCTGGTGCGGGTAGCGTAGCATTTTTTTTTATAGAAAAACTATTGTTATCCCCAACTGGAATGCAGGCTTTATTAGCCCGCACCTTTGGTTGGGAATAACATGTTTACCCAACAGGTGCCCTTTAAAGGCAGAGACACATTCAGATTTGGGGAGATTAGTTGCCCAGCAATAAATCGGTTCTTCTTCTGGGAGACTAATCCCCCGGGATGGCACTTGGATCACTTCGTTTTCTGAAAGTCACCAAAGTTTCTGTGCAACTTCGGAAAACGAAGCGCACCACTGGGCAACTAATCTCCCCGAATCTGAGTGTGTCTCTGCCCTAAAGGACAATTCACCTTCATTAGCCAAACTGTAATAACACATAAAATCTGACCCTAAAACGCCCAGAAATCGGTTCAAACGTTCCATAGCCTGCCAAATTTTGTAAAATGGATGTGGAATTTAGGGGGTGTGGCCAGAGCCGGGCCAACCCGGCCAGGAGCCCTAGGCAACCTGGCGGGCCACGGCGCCGGCTCTGTGCGCGCTTGACTGTGCATGCGCGAAATTTTGCACCAGCGTGCATGCGCGAAATGTGTTTGCGCATGCGCAGAATAGCATTTATGCGCAAGCCACCAGTGGCAGTCGGGGAGAGATGGGACCGGACACGCGTCAGAGACGACAGAGCAGGTACATTCCTGGCGCCCCCTCAGCTTTGCGCCCTAGGCACGTGCCTACTCTGCCTACCCCTAGTTCCGGCCCTGGGTGTGTTCATAAATTGGGCGTGGTCCCGGCAAATGATTTTGTCCCTCTTTTTATTTTCCAGATGTTGCGAGGTATGCCTTACTAATGTACCCATGATGTCCTACAGTGATTTCCATCTGAAACAAATGATATTTAAATGATCAGATAATGAAATACAAGGGAAGCTCAATTGGCCAATCTGTGGACAAAGCAACATAACCATCCGCATCTATTGGACTGAATGAAATGCAAGAATGTAAATGGCAGCAAATGTTCTCCTCGCTTTATTTTCAGCTGAGAAGTCCAACTGAGAAGCAGCCGAATCCTAGAATATCAGTCAAGCTCCTAAAATTTCAGTAAAGTTATGTTTTCTTTGGTTTTCGGTCAATTAGCCATTTCTAACAAAGAAATCAATACCTTTCCGTGGGCGTTGCCATTTCCTCCTGCGTTTCATGCTCTGCTGCCTGAAGCGAAGAGGAAAGTAAATTAACAATATTGGCATTTTGTTTGGCCGCTTACACTCTCATTATAAAAGCCAGAACCCCTTGTTCTTGTCTGGATGAATAATCATTGGCTTTTAAAGTTGAAGGATTCAGTAAGTTTGTGCGTGGGAGGGGGATATTTATAATAATAATAAGGGATTTATCATGACAGTACTGACACTGTGCAACATTCAGCTGCACTTATTGGAATGAATAACTGCCCGAAATGTCCCAATACTTTCTATTGTCTAAATCGGAAGTGATTCATTGTAGCTGATCTAATATGGATAATCAGGGGGGGACAGGGGGGACAAGTGGCCCGGGCCTGAAGGGGGCCCGGCAGTGCTGCATTTTTGAAAGAGCCGGGCCCCCCTTACGAGCGCCCGAGCCGTGCGGCCATTTCTCAGGTTGTAGAATACGGAAGTGCCGAAAAGCCAAACAGCCGAAGTCCCGAATCTGCGTAAATACTAGAACTCACGAAAACAGCCAAAATGAAAGTCCTGAAGCGGCGAAAAGACCCAAAGTCACGAAAGGAGGCGAAGTTCAAGTTCTGAAGCCTTGAGTTCAATCCTACTGAACACCAGTTTGTGGGTTTTTTTTTTTTAAATCACCTGGCCACCAATGTATTATTTTAATATTCTATAGGCCCCTGCCACCAATGTTTTTTTTTAAAAAAAATTTTTGGGCCTCAATTTTTTTTTTTACTTGTAAGGGGGACCCTGGCACCATTTTTTTAAAAAAAATTTTTGGGGCCCAAATTTTTTTAAATTGCAAGGGGCCCTTGCCACAAATGTTTTTTTTTTTTTTTTTTAAAAATTTAAATTTTTTTTTTGGTCCCCAATTTTTTTTTAACTTGTAAGGGGGTCCCTGCCACCAATGTTTTTTTTTTTTTTTTAATTTAAAACATTTTTTTACATTTCTTTTGGGGCCCCAATTTTTTTTAACTTATAAGGGGGCCCTGACCATCAATAGCTTTTTATTAATTGTGTGTGTGTGGGTTTACATTTTTAGGAGCTGATGTCTGTGGGGTCTTTTAACTGTGATGTGAAGTGGGCGGGATATGGGGTGGGGCTTGGGCGCCCAAAAATTTTGTTGTACGGGGCCCCATGATTTCTAATGGCGGCCCTGCGGTTAATAGACAAGTTTCAATTCACATTTCTTCTGAAAAAAGCGAAACTGTTTGCATTGCGTGGGGATTGTATTTCCTGCTACTCGAATTACTTTGCTTTAGGGATGCACCAAATCCAGGATTCGGTTCGGGATTCGGCCTTTTTCAGAAGGATTCGGATTTGGTCAAATCCTTCTGCCTGGCCGAACCAAATCTGAATCCTAATTTGCATATGCAGATTAGGGGCAGCAAGGGAAATAACATGACTTTTCGTCCCAAAAGATGGAAGTAAAAAATGTTTTCCCCTTCCCACTACTAATTTGCATATGCAAATTAGGATTCAGATTCTGTATTAGGCCGAATCTTTCGTGAAGGATTCGGGGGTTCGGGCGAATCCAAAATAGTGGATTCAGTGCATCCCTAATTTTCTTCCTTCTTAGCAAAAAACAGCAGTGCTGCCTCGCTTTATGGCAGCTGAACAGGGGGGATGCACTTGTTTTTAGGGATGCACCCAATCCAGGATTTGGATCGGATTTGGCTAAGGATTCAACCTTTTTTTAGCGGGATTCGGAGGCAGGAAGGAAAATTAAGTGACTTTCCGTCACAAAAGAACGAAGTAGAAATGTTTCCCCTTCACACTCCTAATTTGCATATTAGGATTCTGATTCGGTTTGGTATTCGGCCAAATCTTTTGCAAAGGATTCATGGGTTCGGCTGAATCCAAAATAGTGGATTTAGCGCATCCCTACTTTTCATCATTCATAGCCAAAAACAGCAGTGCTGCCTCCCTTTGTGGCAGCTGAACAGGGAAGATGCCCTTGTTTTTAGGGATGCACCCAATCCAGGATTTGGTTTGGATTTGGCCAGGATTCAACCTTTTTAGCAGGATTCGGAGGTGGGAAGGGAAATCACTTTCATAATCACTTTCTTTACAAATGAAGGAAGTAAAAAATGTTTTTCCACTTTTTCCTTTGCCTCCCCTAATTTGCATGTGGAAATTAGGATTTGGATACGATTTGGTATTCGGCAGAATCCTTCACATAGGATTCAGGGTTTTGCCCGAATCCCAAATAGTGGATTCAGTGCATCCCTACTTGTTTTACAAGATACAGAGTTGCCACATTAGTTACTGACTGCCAGAAAGAAGGGGCAAAACATATTTAAACATAGGGTGAAATCGGAGCAAATAAAACATCACAGCTCTTAGGCTCATGGCACACGGATCATTTTCAGATTATATATTGGGTCCCACTTATCACAGCGACCAGACAAAGGTTTGGGATTGAGAAAGGCACTTGAACAGGAAGAAAAATTGGAAAATGAACAAAACTGTAGTCTTGACTCCCAGCAACCAGACAGCATTTTAAGTTACAAGCTGGAAGGGAATAGAATAGGAAGTCAAATCATTAAAAAAAAAAACAGATGAAGACTAGTGATGAGCGTATTTAGGGATATTCTGAGACAATTTGCAATTGGTTTTCATTTTTTATTATTTGTGGTTTTTGAGTTATTTCGATTTTTATTCAGCAGCTCTCCGGTTTGCAATTTCAGCAATCTGGTTGCTAGCGTCCACATTAACTTAGCAAGTTATGAAAGTTTGAACATATTTATGTGTTTTTTTCAGTTTTGCTAATGAATGTGGATTGCCCTTTAAAGGAGAAGGAAAGGAAAAAAGTAAGTAAGCTTTATCAGAAAGGTCTATATAAATACACCAGTAAATCATCAAAGTAATGCTGCTCTGAGACCTCTGTCAAAAGAAACACCACATTTCTTTCCTTCTATTGTGTACTCATGGGCTTCTGTATCAGACTTCCTGTTTTCAGCTTAAACCTCCAGGGCTTGGGCTTGAGCATGCTCAGTTTGTTCCTCTCTCCCTCCCTCCTCCCCTCACTGCTGTAATCTGAGCCCAGAGCTATGAGTGAGCAGGGAGAGACTCAGGCAGGAAGTGATGTCACAACAAGCTAATATGGCAGCTGCTATCATAAACAAACAGAGACAATGCCTAGAGATGTTTACTCAGGTATGGTAAAGCATTCTGCAGAATAAATATAGGGTTATATCTTGCACTATTGTGGCTAATCTATTGGCAATAAACTGCTTCTGTAGCTTTCCTTCTCCTTTAAGCTGTGAGTCTAACTTCTCCCAAGAGACCTGTTATCTTATATTGTTACAACCACGTATTTTCTTATCTCAAAATTGTTACAAAAGTATCTTATCTGCTGCTGTGGCTGTTCTGGGCTCTCTGCCAAAAGCCAATTAAGTTAGAAACTTTGTTTCTGTTTCTGGCTGTTCAGTGCAGAGAAAAACTGGACTTTCCAGTACAAAAGAGGGACTACGGGTTGAGCTGTCTAAAGAGGGACTGTCCCTCTAAAAACGGGACAGTTGGGAGGTATATCCAGAAGTAAATGAAATCAGAGACTAGATTGGGATCACTGGCAGCAGCAGGACAAGAAGGTGAGTGAAAAGATTTTATTGCTCCAGGGATTATATCCAAACAACATAAATCCAGATTATAAGAAGGAGTTGGTTGTTCCTGCCTGATAAGTGTTATTTATCTTCCAGTCCATTTTTTATTATTTAGCTTTTTATTCAGCAGCTCTCCGGTTTGCAATTTCAGCAATCTGGTTGCTAGCGTCCACATAGCAGCATTATTTTGATGATTTACTGGTGTATTTATATAGACTTTAAAAAGCTTACTTACTTTTTCCCTTTCCTTCTCCTTTAAAGGGCAATTCACCTTCATTAGCAAAACACATAAATCCACGGGTGATACTTGCTTTTCTGCAATGACGTAACCACCCCCTTGGGGCCAATCAGAGTTCATCAATAGCACATTGTGGAAAGAACGGCCTTGTTGTTTGTGTGGGGGCAGCGGGGAGACTTGGTGCAAAGCCTACACCCAATCCCCAGGCAACTCTACTTGTGCCTCTCCTTCTCATATAATTATATTCTTAATATATTGTCCCTCACTATCACTGGTGCAAATTACAAGTAGTGATGGGGGAATTCATTCGCCAGGTATGGATTTGCAGTGAATTTCCACACTTTGCCAACTGCGAATGTTTTTCGCTAGTGATGGGCGAATTTGTCCGGTTTCACTTCGCCACAAATTTCAAGAATTTCCTGCGAAATTTGCGAAACTGGCTAAAAATGTGCAAAACAGCGATTTTGAAATTGGTGCCGGCATCAGAATAGTCACGGGCATAAACATTGTCGCGCATCAAAATTATTCATACGCCCATTGACTTTAATGCATTTGGCGCGTATAACAATGCGTTTTGCAAATTTTTTGACTTTTTGCAAATTTTGCTGTAAATTCGCGCATCACTAGTCGGAATACACCAGGGTGTCATTCATGTCTGTCCCAGGAGGTGGCTGCACAACACTAGAATGTTCCAGCGACATAACTGAGATTCAGGTCAATACCACAAGGAATTTCTGCATTTATTATTTATTATTTATTATTTTAAAACTGAATGCATTTTCACAGATCTGGCTTTTAGGGTGAGGTCACACGGGGCGCTTTTAAAACGGTGTATTTGAGCATAAATATTCACAAAATGAAGCCCTGCTAAAAATAATGGAATACACGCTATAGCAATTCCACTGTGAGCCAACATTTGCCACGCGACGCCAGTATTTGCGCTTTTCAGCAGAAACCCAATACGCCAAGGAAACACCATATTAATGAACTCTATGGGATCCACAGGTTTGGTTTGGAAATTCACTTCGCTGAAGTGTATTTTCAATATGGCGGTCAAACTCTCGCAAGATGGATTGCGCATGTTTGTATTTGCGGTGTTGTATGCTGGTGACCTAATTACGTAGTGTATCGATGATCAGTCCGCATATAATTTGCATGTAAATTGCTTTGGCTTTTTTTCCCGAATTGTGGAATTTCTAATAATTTGCGAATTTCCTGCAAAATGTGTGACACAGCAAAAAACTCAACGCCGCATCAATTTTGATGCCGGTGTTAATGTCAATGGCCACCCGAATAGTGTTGACGAGCAACGGTTTTGACGCAAGCAACTTTTCCAACGCGTGTCCAAATTTTTTTGATGTTGTCTAATTTTCTCTGGAGTTTTGCGAATTTATTCGTCCGCGGCGAAACGCGGAAATTTGCCGCAAATTTCAATCAAAGAGGTGGTTCACCGTTAAGGTAACTTTTGATATGTTATAGAATAGCTATTGTTAAGCAACATTTCAGTTGGTCTTCATTTTTCTTTTTTGTACTTTTGGAATTATTTGCCTTTTTCTCCTGCTACTTTCCAGCTGTCAAATGGGGGTCACTGACCCCATCTAAAAAACCAATGCTCTGTAAGGCTACAAATGTATTGTTATTGATACTTTTTATTACTCCTCTTTCTATTCAGGCCTCTCCTATTCATATTCCAGTCTCTTATTCAAATTTCAAAAATGAAAACCAAATTGCAAATGATCTCAGAACATCACTCTTTACATCATACTAATTTAATTTAAAGGTGAACAACCCGTTTAAGCAGGGTGGGACACCAGAAGAAAACCTGGTGGAGGGGGCCAGTATATGGGGGATGTGGCTGGGGTAGGGGGTCCTGACATGGAAACCCCAGTGGGCCCTGGACCCCTGGCCTGACGCTGCCTTTAAGAAGCTGTGCCGTGGCATTATCTTGCAGGAGACTGGTGGGAGGTACATAAACCTGGTTTAGTGGCCATTCTGTTCTTGAACCCTTGTGATTGGTTGCACTAACTGGCACCTTTACACTGGCAGGCTGATGGTCAGTAATGGTGGTCAAGCCCTAAAGGGTCACTATAATGAATTTCTAATTAGTCTTTGCACTAAATTTTTTTTTCTCTAAGGGGGGAATTCACAAAAGTGGAGAGAGACTATTTTCAGATTAAAAGTGGTGATAAACTGATGTAAAATACTTTCTCCATATTCACAAACTGAAATCCGCCTAAATTCTGACTCAACCGCCACTTTTTATATTTTAGTGAAAGAGACAGTTTACAGACACTTTTATCACGACATGAAAACGGGGCAAAAACAACATTTTAAGCATTTTCTCCCTACATTTTAAAAATGGAGCAAAGCTCAGTATAACTCTTCCCCATGTGTTAGATCAATTCTAAGTTAATTTGCTCTCCTTTGGTTCTCCCAATCTTCATCTCACACCTCTTGTAGGAGCCTCATTGGGGAATTCATATCATATGAATAGGGATTATCCTTTTATAGTCAGGGCACAAGTTTGTGTCTAACCCTATAGGTGTAAAAGCCTCATTAACAAAGCAAGTAAAAAACTGATTAAACAAAAAAGTGTATTTTATAATATTTTATATCATACCTCCCAACATTTGGAAATAAAAAGAGGGACAAAAAGTTTGTGTGGCGACAATTGTTTGACCACGCCCACACCCCCTAATTACCATATTCATTTTACAAAATTTGGCAGTTTATGAACATATTTCTGTGTTTTTTTCAGTTATTACAGTTTTGCTAATGAAGATGAATTGCCCTTTAAGCTGTGATTCTAACTTTTCCCAAGGGACCTGTTCTCTTATATTGTTACAATTACTTATTTGCTTATCTTGAAATTGTTACAAAAGTATCTTATCTGCAGCTGTGGCTGTTCTAGGCTCTCTGCCAAAAGCCAAGTAAGTGAGAAACTTTGTTTCTTTTTCTGGCTGTTTAGTGCAGAGAAAAACGAGACTTTCCAGTACAAACGAGGGACTGCGGGTTGAGCTGTCAAAAGAGGGACTGTCCCTCTAAAAACGGGACAGTTGCGAGGTATGTTATATGTAAAAAGTTTTTATGTTGTGAATTATTTTACTAGTTTTAGCTTAATGAATGAAGCGATATCAGCAATTTGAGTGAATATATTGTCTAAAGGAAAAGTAAAGCCTCTTGGGCATTTTTTTAGTTTTAGCAGCAATTAGACACTTGACCTTAGATAATAAAATACATTTCTGATACAAATCCCCTTCAGAGTTAGAAAGCCCAGGTTATCCTGATAAAAATGATGTATACTTTTCCTAGATACAATTCACAAAAGTGGAGATAGAGGTTTGTGAATTTGGTGGGAAATCCGACATTTTTATCTCCACTTTTATTTTGTCTCAATATCAGCACATTTGTGAATTCTCCCCTAAATGGTTGGTACAACATAGTAACAATCTGCCCAGGGAGCTTATTTGTATATCTGGGGTTATTTCTAGCTCAGGGAGCAGCCATGATTGTTGTTATAACCTCACCCAAGAACTCACTGCCCTGGGAAACATTGACCTCCAGTGACCAAATTGTCATGGAAAATCAAATCATGGAGAGCTTGGCCAACTTTACAAAGTATTAATGTTTGAATAAATAGTTTGAACTTGTGATAGAGTCAATGTGATCACTGGGAGTGATGGAATCCCCTCTATGGATATGTTGGGCAAGGCTGAAATTCTGGGGAAATGCTTTTTTGGTAAAAAAAACATGGTGTTTCCCATCTGAAATTTGTGATCTTACAATGATCCACGTATTGTCAGTATAACTTCCCGTGCAAGCTTTTTACTGTTAGTGAAATGACCATGTTTCCACTGGAGGGCAGTGTTGCCTGTAGGAACATTTCGCAGTACAGGTATGGGACCTGATATCCAGAATGCTCGGGACCTAGGGTTTTCCAGATAAAAGATCTTTCTGTAATTTGGATCTTCATACCTTAAATCTACTAGAAAATCATGTAAATATTAAATAAACCCAACAGGCTGGTTTGGTTTCCAATAAGGAATAGTTAGATCTTAGTTGGGATCAAGTACAATGTACTGTTTATTATTACACAGAAAAAGGAAATCATTTGTTAAAAAGTTGGATTATTTGATTACAATGGAGTCTATGGGAGTTGGCCTCTCATTAATGGGGGTTTTCTGGATAACAGGTTTCCGGATAATGGATCCCATACAAAGAAGGGAAAGCAGTAGTCAGTGCTGTTATTACGGGCTTGGTCAGCTTCTCACTAGGTAGAGAAGATAAGAAGATTGTACAAAGCTATGGTAAGATGATGATAAGAGACTGGAATATGAATAGGAGAGGCCTGAATAGAAAGATGAGTAATAAGAAGTAGCAAAACAATAAAGGGCAGATTTATCAAGGGCTGAATTACGAATAAAAAAAACTTCGAAATTCGAATAAAAAAAGACCAACCGAAATGTATTAAAAAAAATTAAGTTGAAATTGAAGTTTTCGGGGGAATAGGCCATTTTCGTTCGAATTCGAAGTAACATCGTATTCAATCGAATTTGAATCTTCAAAGTCCACCAATTGACTCCAAATAGGTTCTAGCAGGTCCCCCATCGGCTTAAACAGCAATTTGACAGGATTTAGATGGCGAATGGTCGAAGTCGAATTTTTAAAGAGACAGTACATGGTAAATTTCTATATTCTAATTTTCCAATTTTTTTCAAATTTGAATTGAATTCGGAATATTCCCTAGTCGAAGTACACAAAAAATAGCTTGAAATTTGAATTTTTTTAATTCGAATTTTCACTTCTGCCCCTAAATCTATAGCCTTACAAAACATTTGTTTTTAGATGATGGGGTCAGTGCCCCCTATTTGAAATCTGGAAAGAGTCAGAAGTAAAGGCAAATACTTAAAAAAAAAACTATGAAAAAAATAAATAATGAAGACAAACTGAAAAGTTGCTTAGAATGGGCCTTATGATTTAAAGGATAAGTAAACCTTTAAAACAAGTAAATATAAAATTGATGAGGGGGCTATTCTAAGATATTTTGTACATTCATTATTTATTTTGTTTTTATTCCAAGATATTAAGGGATAATATGATATCAGCATGATAACATGAATAAACTTAGTTACAACAGCGCCACCTGCTGGTTGTTTTCCCACCAGTCTGACCACCAAGTAGTCAAGGAAGTTGTCAGGAGAAAGAAAGAGGCTGCTCTGATTTTCTTCTGCTGAGGAAAAAAAATAGAAACCTTTCTCACATCTTTCCTAAGCAGAAGAACATCAGAGCAGCCTCTTTCTTTCTCCTGACAACTTCCTTGACTACTTGGTTGTCAGACTGGTGGGAAACTGACCAGCAGGTGGCGCTGTTGTAACAAAATTAATTCATAATAACAGTACATGTAACCTTTAATATCTTGGAATAAAAACAAAATAAATAATGAATGTACATTGCAAAAATGCTTAGAATAGCCCCCTCATCAATTTTACATTCACTCATTTTAAGATTTACTTATCCTTTAAATGAAATTAAAAGTTAAAAAAAAACCCCCAGGTCGAACGCATTCAGGAGAATAGATCCCATACCTGCACTCTCTTGTGCCTCCAACTTCTCAGCTTCATTTAATAGGGCATCTCTGTGCTACTGTAAAATTATTTGAATTCTTAATCCATTGAGATTCTAGGGATCTTTATAAGGGAAAAAAAGACTAAGGGTAAATTCAGGATAAATATTATAAGAAGATCCAATATCCAGTGTAGTGTTCATATATACAGCTCTGTAGCACAGGGAGGACTTACTGATAATAATAAGGGTTTATTGGATGGTGACGTCACAATAAAGTTACATCTGATATAAATGATTCAGGACATTGGGGGAAAAGTAAATGCCCATTAGCCCTTTAGTAGGGTAACTGCACATATACATCATAATGGGACATTCTAAACTTATTTCATGGTTGTTTTTTTTTTTCCGATCAATGACATGCTCCAATGCCCAGCGCTGCCCCGAGGGCCGACCTCTTAATTGCAGCTTCAGTATGTGCTTTACACAGGTAATTGCTCATTAAAGGAAAATATACCTAAATGAGGAAAATATACCTAAATGGTCCTAGTTGCACCTTTTTTTAACATATATTTTTACTTAATGTTTTTTGCATGTTCTGAATTTTTTTCATATCATTTTTGATATCATTTAAAGGGGATATAAACCCAAAAATACAGTTTTGCCTAAGAAAGGCATTTTAATTCTTTTTTTTTTCTATTTCTATTTTTATTAATTTTTTTTCATTTAGTAAAACTTACAACATACATACAGAGCATGATACAGTAATTTGTTAATCTCCTACAATGCTCCTCTTGCTGCATATAGAGCCATCAATAAAGGCATTTTAATTATAAGCACCTGAAATTTGCAAATGTAAGTGCCACTGAAAGCATCTGCACTTGGTATGATGGTGCCGTATCTCAGCAGTCAACTCAAAAACAGCACTGCGGGTTCTATGGAGAGGGGATTATATAAATAGAGAAGTTAGTGGAAAGATCAACAGAGGGTATGGCCTTTATATTCCCAGCAGGGTTTCTGATGCCTCTACTAAAAGCCATGGGAAGAAATATCATGTATAGTATTTGGCTGCGGGTTTTAGCCAGTGTTAGGGTTGGGGCCAGAGTGTCAGACCAAGTAATATTGCCTTGGGTACCAATACTGTAACTGGTTTTGCTCTCAACCTTTTACTTAACATCTGTTTTCTAGGTGCAAGGGAAACACTACTGTCTCAATGTCACCCTACTGTACGAGCAATCCCAAAGTCCCTCTCTTACCTATAGTTTTGTGGTATTACTAATTCCATCACCCATCATTCAAAAGCAACTGATGGGTGCAGGTTGGGCAACACTTACAGGTGCTACAATAGTCACCTTGTCTTCTTCCATAACCATAACCTACTACACCTCATGCGTCCTACCAGCATCTGCTACTTTGTGGGACCATAGGTGCAGGGCTGCCATCAGAAATCACAGTGCCCCTTACAGCAACATTTTCTGGGCCCCCTGGTCCCTGCCCACTCCAGATCCCACCCCAAGCCCCACCCCAGATCCTGCCTACACCACAGTAAAAAGTCCACACCAGTGCTAAAAACAATAAACCCCCTCACTCACAAGTTATTAAAAGCCATTGGTTCTCAGGGCCCCTTATAATTAAAAACAAAAAAAAATTGGGGGCCAGGGTTCCACATAAATGTTTTTAAAAAACATTGGTGTTCAGGGCCCCCCTAAAAGTTAAAAAAAACTATTGGCTCCAGGGCCCCACATAAAGATTTTACAAAAACATTGATGGTCAGGGTCCCCTACAAGTTTAAAAAAACATTGGTGGCAGGGGCCACTAATAAATTGTTGGCCATGGGTTTAAAAAAATGTAAAAAACACACATTGGTGTTCAGTTCAGGACTTCAACTTCATCTATTTTCGTGACTTTGGGTTTTTTCGCTGATTCAGGGCTTTTTGGTGATTCGGAACTTTGGAAGAGGCGGCATGGCTTCAGCACTGTCAAGGGGGGCCCAGCTCTTTCAAAAAGTGTAGCACAGCTGGACCCCCCTTAAGGCCTAGGCCCGGAACAGGAGTACCACCTGTGCCCCTCTGATGGCGGCCCTGCATAGGTGGTCACCCCTATCTAGATCCTCAAGGGGCAGTTGTGTGTGTATATACTCATGTGTGTATAGGTATTTCAATATTAGAATGTTTGGGTTGTGTAGGACAGACCACTATACAAATAAAGGTGGCCATAGATGCACAAATAATATCATACAAAACAAATTTTCTCACAATATTCGGTGCGTGTATGGTGGAAAAAGAGCCGACTGATATCGGCAGAAGACTTGGATATCGGTCGGCTCGTTGATTGGGCTGGATGGAAAGTTTTGATCGGGCTCCTTTGAAGGCACCGGAACATCGGCCATTGTTAGTGCTGAATGGTCAGATACAGGTAGAATTCTATTGTTTCTATATGTATCAGGGCCAGAACTAGGGGTAGGCAAATTTTTTGGTTTGCTTGACCTTTAATAGTTTTTCAATTTTATAAACTGCCTGTTCTTGCCCGTGATTCATACTGTGGGCAGAAGCACTTCCCACCTCCCTCTTGGCAGCTGCTGGCACAAGTACATTTTTGTGGGCAATATCTTGGCTGCTGCTTGCTCAGGTAAACAGATGATATGGGGCAATATGATGGATCTTTGGCTCCTGCTGGCACTTGTACATATTTGGGGGCAATTTTGTGGATAGTTTGGCTGCTGCGGGCACAGGTACAGATCGGGGGCAATATGAGGGATTGGCTGCTGCTGGCTCAGGTAAATGGGGCAATATGGTGGCTGCTGGCACAGATACAGAGATATTTGGGGCAATATGATGGATTTTTTGGCTGCTGCTGGCACAGGTACAGATTGGGGACTTGGGAGCAATCTGAGGGGTTTACTGCCGTTGGCACAGGTACAAATGGGAACAATATGATAGGTGTTGGCACAGGAACATGAGGCAACACAATGGCTGCTGGCACAGGGGGCAATATGAATGTTAAGGTGGGAAATGGTAATGCAGGACCGGGTGGAGAACACTGATTAAAGCCCTTGCTTAGGGTGCCAAAATGCCTTGGCCCGGCCCTGATATATATATCTGACGATTCAGCTCTACACGTGTGTATTGAAACAAACAATCTTTCTTGGAAAGATCTTTTCCAAGAAAGATCGTAATTGACTTTGTTGCGTCTATGGCCACCTTTAGTAACATACCGTGCAGCCAACCCTTCCATGTGCTCCTTATGGCTTAATCCTGGAGCTGGTGAATGTGCTCTCCGTACAGGAAACAGATGAAGGCAGATTCTTCTTTGTTTACACTGTAATAGGATCAAAACTGAGCTGAGCTGAGGGATAGCTCTTTGTACGGCTTGTTATCTGCGGAGAGAACTTTAAAGAAGTGTTTCTTTTAATTAGAGGTATAAATGCTTTAATCCTTATCCCGGGGGCTTCCCGCTGAGCATTATCCGAATTAAGAAGGAAATGGATTGTAATCCTTTCAGAAAACTCTGAGAACATGACACAACCTCACATTCAGGAGAATTTCGTTCAGGGAGGAATGATCCGGCGGAATGATCAGTGATAGAGATGCTGATAACATTCCCAGGGCCGTTTATGAAACGGGATGCGGATGATAACTTAAGGCTACTTCTATAAATACATGTAGGGGGCTGTTATACGGGCCACGGGACTCCAAGGTGACTTTAGGTTTTCTAACATTGTACAAAAGGGTGAATTGTTTCTCATCTCATCACGATAAGCTGATCGTTTTGTCATGGAGAAATAAAGGGGACCTAAGGACACCCTAAAGATAGCTGTGACTGGTCTGATCTGTAGGTGTTAATGATAATTAAAGGTGGCACCCCATTCCACATGTAACTGATGTAAGACTGGAGGCTGCAATCTGAGAAGAAATCTCTAGTTTTTGTACCATCACCAAAGGGTGAGAAAGAAGCAGAAAATCTACTTAAAGGGCCTAAGTGCTGAAAGCTTATGCAGTCAATGCAAGGTCAGCCGCTATTAGCAGTCACATGGTGACATGTCAAAGGAAAAGATGAGATGGAAATTAGTTCAGGGCTCGTTTTATGCCTCTTCCTTCTGGCGATTATTTTTCTAACCTGTATATTCTTTATACAAAATGCCCGTCTCTCAGACTAGTTTGATATTTTCTGTTTGGATCAGCTGGTCCCATATCTCAGATTTCGTTTCATGGAATTGTGAAAGTTTGATGGGTCCTATACATTGTAGCATATAATGCAATGCACCATTGAATATAGTGGTAAGGGTTCTGTCTCAATAAAGACGAGCCACAAAGAATTGCATTTTTAATTGGGTGTAAGTTGGCGCCCATCGCTGTGCCAATCACTGGAAGAGTTGTGCTTTTCTTCCTGCCATGTTGGAAATAAAGTTTGGGTAACCTCCTCTAAGATGAAGGTCTGGGACATGTGCACCCAGATCCCTATGTATATTGGGGAGTTTACACCAATATTGTACAACTGGATTCCTCGTATATTTAATATATTTCTGCTGACCCAGATAACAAATTGCCCCATGCTGCCAGGAATTTCTACACATGTTTTGCTGTAATCCATTTCTCAAACGCATTATATCAAGTGCTAAGCACTTTAATTGTAAAATGTTTCAGAATATTGCATAAGGTTGGCCACACTTGCACAGGTATCATATATTTCCTATACAGGCATGGGATCTGTTACCCGAAAAACCCGTTATCCAGAAAGCTCTGACTTACGGAAAGGCCATCTCCCATAGACTCCATTTTATCCAAATAATCCAAACTTCTAAAAATGATTTCCTTTTTATCTGTAATAATAAAACAGTAGCTTGTACTTGATCCCAACTAAGATATAATTAATCCTTATTGGAAGCAAAATCAGCCTAATTGGGTTTATTTAATGTTTACATGATTTTCTAGTAGACTATGAAGATCCAAATTACAGAAGGATCCCTTATCCAGAAAAGCCAAATTCCTGAGCATTTTGTTTAACAGATCCCATACCTGTATATGCTGGTCAGTTTCTGATTAAACTATGGGATTATCTGAGTTTAGCCCCATAAGCTTACACATTTGCCCACTCAACCTATGACTTGATCCACTGAAAGTGATGAGACAAAACTGGCGCTTTCTGTTTGGGTCAGACAAAGGACTTCCATGTGGCATTTAAAGGGTAGCTCACATCTAAATAAACTATTAGTATGTTGTACACAGGCCTATTGTTTATTGCTTATATAGTAATTGAATAATTAGCCTGCCTATACTAAAAAATTTGGATAAATGGTTCCAACCAGATAGCGATTGAACTGCAGAGCTGAAGGACAAAAATGTAAATAATTTGCAAAATCAACAAGAATGAAGAACAAAGGCATTTTGTCTTAGAATACTATAGTAGGGAACCCAGATCCTGAACTAGAAGTCTCGTGCTCTATCCCTGCATTGCCACCTACTAATCAGATGTGCAATAACCTATTTGAATGAACCTTTGGGACTGTTTAATCTTTCCTCTAAACCTCTGTACATTGCATCTAGAATCTAGAATAGACATTCTGGAGACCTAAATGCAAAATGGAGTTTTGTTCAATCGATCTCCACCCGTCTAGATGCTCACTCTCCTATTGAGGCCACACCAGCCAGGCCAAACTTATACTCATGCAATACTGTAGGATAGGAAGGAGCTGACGATCCGCAGGCGTAGCTGCAAAATTCCGTGTTAATAAAGGAATTTTGCAGCTAAGCCTGCGGATCGTCAGCTCCTTCCTATCCTACAGTATTCTGGAGACCTAGACAGACTGAAGGGTCATATATTGTCCAAATAAACTTCCATCACCACTCATCTGGTTGATGACCAGCAAGATGTTCTCTGGGTAAGCAAATGATTGCAGCCTGAGATTTAATGGAATCTCACAAGGTTATGTTCAAACTGCCTTTCAAGCGTTTCATTCATGCAGCATATAATGGCCAGAATGCTGAAGTCAGCCATATTGCTCCACCTCCCATATCTATGCAGTATAACCAGCTTTATTTGCCTGGTTTCCAATTGGTGGCTACATGCTGAGTGCAGCCACAAACTGCTTTTACAATAAGCACAAAAGGAAGGGGGTATCGGGAAATTGTGCACCTCTTAATGTTCACACTTGAGTCCAGCGACATAGCAAATGACTCCTTATATATCTGGTTATGGGTGCCCCATTCAATACAACATGTCTTTCCAATGACTCCATGTAAAGATTAGCATGTATTGCATCTAATTCAACAATTCATTGCCCTCAGGTGCCCCAGTAGCTCCCCATCTTCTTTTCTGCTGATTCACTGCACATGTTCTGAACTGCTGTCACTTACTGAGCTTAGGGGTCGATGCCCAATATACTAAATATATATCATATAAATGTTACAATTTAAGGCTGATTAGTAAATAATTCAGATTATTGGTACATGGCAGCACAGAAACCAGCAGAATTAGCATCAGATTTTAACAATCAGCCCTGTAGCATCAGCTACTATGACAGCCATACCTCATTTTCTGCTTGATGATTTGCGACGACCCCTAAGTTTAGCTTCTCAACAGCTGCTCAGAACCCACTGAGCATGTGCAGTGCCATTGACACTCCTAATAAAATCCAAGATGGGAAACTCCTGTGACAATTTTGAAGGCCTAAATCATTGTTACAATAGAACGGCGTAACCTTTAGGTTGGTTAAATAATTTCAGTATATAAGATATGGCATTTCTAGCCACATTCATTACTAGGGTTTAGTTCTCCTTTAAATAATAACCACACAATGCCAAGACATGGGTATGTCTTAATGTATGCTTATGGGCAAAGACACACGGTGAAATTCGGGGACATTTTCGAGAGAAATTCGAGAGTCGCCCGGCGACAAATCTCCTCTTCTTCGGATGACTAATCTCCCCGAACTGCAATCGGAGTGCTTCGTTTTCCGAAGTCACCCAAAGTTTCCTCGTGGGGCAACTTCGGGCGACTTTGGAAAACAAAGTGCTCCGCGTGTCATCTCGTCCGTGATTTTCATTCTAGCAGGCGGGAAGGCAGTTCGGGGAGATTAGTCGCCCTGAAGAAAAGGTGATTTGTCGTTGAGCGACTAATCTCCCCGAGTCTGACCGTGTGTCTCTGCCCTTAAAAACGAAACATACAATCACGAAATGAAGGATTATCTTATCCTTTATTAAACGAGCATCCATTTCTGAAAAGTTATTGCTGTTCAAACAGTAATCGTCTTGGATATACTATAAAAAGCAGTCTCTCCACCTGTGCTCCATGTCTATCTTTCCTTGCTTTGTATAGCACATTCCACAGACGTATCCTTTCCATGCCTCTTATTCAACCACAAACAAATGATTCATCAGTGATCCCTGTACTTGGCTTTTAGAGACCATTTATGTCCTGTGAAAGGCCTGACGCCTGTTTGTTTACTCCTGCTGAGTCCCACAACTCCCTGCCTTCTCTCTCTCTATGGCTCAGACCCCAGGCAACTGACAAAGGCATTGAGCCAAAGTAAACAGTGCCATTGTCAGCCTATTTGTTATTATGTATAGTAAACAGTAACACAAAACCTGTATATATTTCTCTTGAGTTGCAGTTGTTATATAATTCATATATACAATTATGTTGAGCTGGATTCTGTATCACATGTAAATAAGGCCTACATTTAATGGATAATGGATCGAATGTGTTGTTCTCTATAGAATGCATCAGCGAATCTCATCAACCTGCAGTAAAACCTTAATTTTACAATATTTTGGGGGTTATTTATTAAAATCCGAATGGAAAAAGCTCGAAAATCTCAGACCTGCCAAGGTTGTTTATAAGTCAATGACAGAGGTCCCCATCCTATCTGAAATTTTCTGTGGTCTGCGCTGGAATTAGTCTGAAAATCCGACTATTTCTGACATTTCGGGGAAAAAATCAGATTAGGTGATTGTCTATAAGACAAGAGAGGTAGTTCCGGGAATATTTGTTTTAGTCTGGTATCTGTATGGAGCATGGGTTGCAGGTCTCTGGCTATTTTTCTAATAATGTTCAGTTGTGGGTTGTAGGTAACTACAATAAGTACCCTGTTGTTTTCTGTCTTTTCTTTGTAATCCAAGACTGTGTTTCTGGGTATTTGAGTTGCTCTGTGGATTTGATCATCAATAACCTGCAGATGGTATCCCTGATTAACAAAAGTTTTCCGTAAGGAATGGAGATGTTTATTTCTGTCATAAAGGTTTCAGCAAATCCGGTTGTATCTCAGAGCCTGGCTAAACACAATTGATTTTTTTATGTGATGAGGATGAAAACTGTCCCACATAAGATATGCAGGACGGCCTGTTGGTTTTTGGTATAGGGATGTTTGTATGGTTCCATTTTTTGATGTAGATGGTTGTATCAAAGAAGATGATGTGTGAGTAAGAGTGGTTAAGGGTAAGGTTGATGGTGGGTGGAATTGGTTAAATCTTTGGTGGAATGCCAATAGTTCTTTTTTTAATGCTGTCCATATGATAAGTATGTCATCTATAAACCATAAATAGGTTAAGGGCCTGGTGTTGCAAGAAGCCAGGTCATTTTCCTCTAACTGGGCCATAAACAGATTGGCTTACTGAGATGCCATTTTGCTTCCCATAGCACTGTATATATACAAAGTGAATATAAAGCCTTCACTAAATTTTCTTCCATAGAACAGAACAGGTGATGAGAAGAAGTCGACTAAGGAGATTTTACAATCAGCCTAGATCTTGTGAGTATATTCAAATTTTAAAAAAACTCACATGAATTCGAAATTCGACCTTAGATAAATGGGCCTCTTATTTAGAGATAGTGATTAATGGAAGAGAATATGACACAACTAAAAGTTATATGAAAAACCTTTCTGTACAGGGAACAAGCAATGACTGCCAATGACTTTTGACCCAACCACATCTCTGGCATTTGAGGCTTTTTCATTTCTTCTACCATAAATCAGAATATATTTTTCTTTTTGAGCAGTATAATGGTAATTCTTAAAGTACTCCTTCCCTGGTGACCTAAACCCAAAGACTCCTAAAGACACCTGGGTACTGCTTGTGATTGACATGCCAGTATGTCTTCATATTGCTTGGAAATCAGAAAGGAAGCCCTTCATTGGTGTCCTTTGGTAACCCAACCCCAGAGCAGAGAATAAAGGCACCATTAGGAGAGCAGAAACATCATTGGTGACAGATCAAGTGAGATCAGGAGGTGGGAATCAGCACGGCCAAAGTGTTCATTTTCAGATGTTTCACAATTTACTCAGCTACTTTGATCTGTATCTCTGATGTGGCTGTTTCATATTTCATGATTTGACTTTCAAGGCACTACCGGAACTGTTTGCTCTCACTATAGTGTGGTCACCATTTCCTCAATTAGTTCCATGTTCCTTGGAAAGTCCATCACCTGAACATTTGCTCTTTCATCTGTTTGTCTATTTCTTCTCACTTTGTTTATATAAACCTTTGACTTTCTTCATTAACCAGTCACTGAAATCTTTTCTAAAATATTTCACCAGACCAAATCTCTTGCAATACCATTTTATCCAAAGGGACGAAGAAATCATTGATATTTTACTACCCTTCAATGTCATGTAAATACAATGAATTAACAAAATATTAATGATATCTTACTATTTAAAGGAGAAGGAAAGTCATCTTGCACTTGGGGTGCCAAATATTCGGCACCCCAAGTGATTGTATTTACTTACCTGAAACCCGGGCTGGTGCTCCTATCAGTAGAAAACTGCACCGGCCCGGAGTTATACCAGTGAGCACCACAGAGCGATCCTCTTCCAGCTTCTTCCACCTGCGGCTGCGCAGTCGAGCGAAAAGCAGAACTTTAATAACTCGGCTTTTTCGTTCAACTGCGCATGCGTCTGCCCTGGGAAATTTGAAGAAAAAAGAAGCCGGAAGAGGATCGCTTTGTGGTGCTTGCTGGAATAACCCCGGACCGGTGTAGTTTTGTGCTGATAGGAGCACCGGCCCGAGGTTTCAGGTAAGTAAAAACAATCACTGCAAGACGACTTTCCTTCTGCTTTAAGCTATTTCCATTACTAAATTGACAATGACTCTCCAACTTCACCAGAAACTTTCTGCAGCTTTATATATGTCTACTTATGGAAATGGTTTTTAAGTAGTACACATTTCTAGCGATGAACAATTTTTTTTGTAACGCATAGGGGCAAAATTGAAAATACTTCGAAATTCGAATTCAAAAAGGCCAACCGAAGTGAAGTCGAAGATTTTTTTGGGTCGAAGAGGTCCGTATTCGAAACATACAATCGAAGGAATAGCGCATTCGATCGAATTCGATTCAAAGTTTTTCCCCTAAAAAACTTTGATTTCTCAAAGTCCACCAATTGACTCCAAATAGTTTTTAGGAGGTCCCCCATAGGATAAAACAGCACTTCGGCGGGTTTTAGATGGCAAATGGTCGAAGTCAAAGTATTAAAGAGACAGTACATTTCGATATTGAATTTCGAAGTTTTTTTCAAATTCGAATCGAATTTGGACTATTCCCTAGTCGAAGTACACAAAAATATCCTAGAAATTCAAAGTTTTTAACTTCGAAAATTCACCTCGACCTTTGATAAATCTGCCCCATAGATTTGCAGTGAAATTCTGCATTTTGCCATTGGCAGATTTTTTTTCACAAAACTGCGACTTTTTGGCAAAACAAAACAGGGCAGATTTGCTCATCACTACACATTACTATTTAAAGGCTTTATAAATAGGGTCAATGCGTACATTCATACTAATCACAGTACTCAATATAGACTTTTATTAATTGTCTATATCACACAGCTGTTGAAGTGCAACTAAAGATGGCAAAGGATTTGGCTAGGATTTATGTGCTATTTGCACAGGGGTTTGAGTACAAGCCCAGGAATACAGCAGCCCTAGTTGAGTAATTCCAGGATTCCACCTTGGCTGCCAGTTTTTCTTAGTTGATAGAACTCTTCTTGATATCTGCACAATAAATACAAGTTACTGTTCTGGGTTGCTATTGGTGCTGAGCAAAATACAGGATTGAGCAGAAACTGGGGCTGCATCTGTCAAATACTTTGTTTAACCCAATATAAGTGAAGCACAAAGTCCTATGCTCCAGTGTTTGATCTTCTAATAATCTGGATTGAAAGCCAGACAACAGATAACAAATTCCCCCAAGGTAAATGGATAGTCTGATCAATTTACTAAATAGATTTTGGTTTTAAAGGGATGAGCTGGAACCCTAATCTTCAAGTAAGGTTTCACCTGTTTGATCTGCCTTTAGGTTTCCAGGTCATGCCTTAAAAAGCTGACACCCATAGAAGAAGCTCACCAGATGACTCATTGAACTAAAGTGCTGAAACTTCCTAATTACATGCTATGCAGTAGGTGTTTGAAGGGTGATCTGGTGACCCTATTTATTTCAAACCAAACTCCTATGAGATCTAATATGTCAGTTATCTTATTTGATGATGTTAATGATGAGAGAAGCTGAAGTTACTCTATGCAAAGGAACATGGGCGCTTTCCCTTTTAATCCTTGTTTGAATTACTTCAATGTAATGTAGGCTTGCCCATTAGTGATAGACAAATTTGGGCCGTTTCACTTCGCCGAAAAATTTGCAAATTTCCAGCAAGATTCGCGAAAAGGTGAAAAATTTGCGAAACGGCACAGGCGTCTTGCTATTGACACCGGCGTCTGTTTTTGAGTCCGGCGCCCATTTTTGACGCCAGCACACATTTCGCTGGTGAATTTTCGTGAATTCGTGGCAAATCGCAGGAATTCACCACGAATTCGCCCATCACTATTGCCCATATAAAATACACATATTTTAAATACATTTTTAAATAATAATATCAGATGCCAGCTTATATTTTTATTTTAGTGAAGCGAGGACCTTGGATCAGGTGGCATTCTTGCTAGGACTTCAAATAACCCCCATAGATGAATTTACACACGCACCCATGAAATAAAACTAATGTTATGAGCTAAATTTGTGTTTCGAAGAGAAGCTTTGGTTCTTGTTGTATCTGAGAGCACAGTAGTTAACTATAAACGCAACTGCATTAAAGAACTAACTGAAGGATTCTTTCTCCAGCCGCTTGCTATGTATTGGTGAGGAGGGATATATGTGACTATATTTCTGTTTAGTTGTAGTTCATACACATGACAAATACAGAAGCATCATGTTGTTTGACCATATTCCTAAAGATCTAACTGTGTGCCCAGGTGTTTAAACAGGTGGGAAGCCCCTTTCAAGCTGGTCACTTGCTGCTCTTATAAACGTTGGCATCAATAAATCAGTTGAGAAGAAACGTTGATCCTCCTGGTTTCCTTCTTTCAGATCCACTTAATGCCTCAGTCTGTCATCAAGGTGCTGAGGAAACTGCACGGCTCATCCTTCTCTTGCTAAATGCTTCAGCAGTTATTCCATTGTTACCTGCAAAATATAAAGTCTTCTAAGTTTGGCTTTTCTGCCTGACCCCTTAACCTGAAATGAAAATAAAGCTTGGAGAGTCTAATCCCAATGCAAAGCTCTTCATGGATCTTCTCCTTCCCTTAGTTGTTGACAGCTGGCTGTCTTGGCTCATAGCTGCCTTTGATTTGGCTGTAATTCCACCTGATATTCTCAAAAGATCAGAGCTGTTACTCCGATAAAGCCTTTGCCAGTTCTTAGGGTAAAACGGAGAGTAATACTTAATACATCCCTAGTGCAATGGTTCCATGTTACAAGTCCTACAGAAATAAGCAAACAAGCAGATTGGAGTGGGAACATTTCCTCTTTTTCATTCCAAACTCAATGTATCAATTACATCTAATGGTGGAGATCCCAAATAATAGTGACATTTTTATGACTTTTGACAAGATCAATGAGATTTTAATTGAAATGCTAAGGGGGTTATAAGTCCGAATTTATCTCAATATTTTCTGCTACAAACTCCGATCAAATCCACTTGAGTTTTTTGTACTTATTTATTATTACATTTTCCCGAAATCTGTTTTTCACGTTTTTTTTGGATTTTTCATCAGATTTTCACGATTTTTTCAGGTTTTTCACCTGAAAACTCGGATTTTTACCCGAAAACTCTGAAAACTTCAGGGTATTGCATGAAACCCAGCAAACATCAAAAAATCTTCGGAACTTCTCCCATTGACTTATATGCAACCTCTACAGGTCTGAGATGCCGGATTTTCTGATTCTGACTTTTCTATTCTTGGGGTCTAATAAATTTCCGATTTTTTAAAAGTCAGATTTTATAAAAAAAAAATTTATTTAGAGGCCACTGTTTGACTTGATATTTTGCACTGATGTGACAGTATGGCAGCTCCCATTTCTATTAAAGAACACATGAAACATGTGATCTCTACACAGAATAGCCATTGTTAATATGTTGTAAAGAACATTTATATCCTTCATTTATTTTACCTTAAATCTTTTTACAGATGTATAGTCAATATAAACCAATATATATAATGTAGTCAATATAAACCATTATATCATTACATATCCCACCCCTACCCTTTCAAAATCCCACATAACCTGTGACACAACTACAGAAAATAATGTAACACAAAGAAGTTAAAATACATCTGGGATAATTTTACCGTATTTACCCACTTTTTTTTGTTTATAATCTTTAAGACTAAGGGGGTTATTTACTAAACAGTGAATGCCAAAAACCCGAAAAAAAACATGTTTTTTTAGTATAAAATTGGAATTTTTAATGAAAAAAAAAAACACAAATTTTTTGTAATTCATTATACCCCGAGGATGGAAAGTCTGAATACGAAAATCCCGCATTTCAGACCTGCCGAAGTTAAATATAAGTCAATTGGAGAAGTCCCAAAGATTTTTTGATCTGTGCTGGGTTTAGTGCAATAATCCGAAGTTTCTTGGGGTTTTAAGGCAAAAAGCTGAAAAAATCAGAGTTTTCGGGTGGAAAATCCGAAAAATTCGTATTTTTTACAATTTTTTCGGATTTTTTCCCGCAATCAAAATTTTTGGGAAAGTGTATTAAAGGACCAGTAACATCAAATTTTTTTAAAAAAAATTCATTAGTATACATCGAAAAAAAACCCACCACGACAAATTAAACTTTAAAATCGCAAAGTCTTTATTAATAAATAACTTATTGAAACTCCACTTACGCTCCTTTTCAGAAAGCGATTGGGTGATCCATCGTGCGTAGCTCGATTTCTCCTCCCTGCCTTACTTAAAGAGAGAAATTAAGCGCCGCACGATGGATCGTCGCCGTGACGCCTTTTCTGAAGAGGAGCTGAAGCGGAGTTTGGTCGCGCATATAAAAATTGTCGCTCGCATCAAAATTGTCCTGCGTAAAAATTAGTTTTATGCCCATTGACTTTAATGAGTTTCGCAAATTTTTCGCCGTTTCGAGAACGCCACACATTTGCCTATCACTAGTAAATACAATTGCAAATGAAAAAATATTAAATAAAAGTAAAATAATTTAAAACTACAAAATGAATTACAAAACTATTTATATGCTAAAACAAAGGTAAAAGGGTCTGCATGACTGTAGAAAAGGGTCTCATTTATTTAATATAAAAGATTGGATACATTCAGTGCAATTCATTTTGATGCAGATTTAATGCAATGTACGGCTCAAATGTACTAAGTTGTGCTACTGAAGAGTCTTATCTCTAGTGTGGAAGTTTATATACTGTACCTGTTTCTATCAATAGTCCTGGTTATCACCAAATCCTTTCTTTCTCAAAAATAAGGAGCATATATGGGTCAAGCATTTAAACTGGTCTATATGGGACCTATTTATACATTTGTGGAATTCCATTTTACTGAATCTATTTTAGATTTATATAGGTCTGCCTATTTATAAAGCATTGTAAAGTATTAGTATCAATGGGATGCTAAATTATTATCCATATCAACATGGAAACTTCATTACAAAGAATCAGGAAGACCAATTTGTCAATTTTTTCAAGAAAAAAATCCTGAAAAAAATTTTTGCTGCAGTTTTTTTTAAAGTAATCTTGCAACTACTAGCATGTTTAAGAAAAAAATCGAAATGGAATCATTCAGATTACGTTTATTCACAGAATAAAAATCACACTGCAAATGAAAATCTCTTTGTTTCATTCAAATTGGTTGTAAACTCTCAAATGTAATTCAAAAATAAAAATTGGCTTAAAAGCTTCATCTACTTTCCATTGGCTTCTACTTTTAGTTGACCAGTTTTTTTTTTATTATTTTTTTCTTCACAATATTTTGTTTTATTAAATTGAAGATTTTGCTTAATCTTTTGACACATTTTTAGACCTGCATGTATTTTTTGCTCATTTTGCAAAAACAGCTTGAAAAGTTTGTCAAAATTTTGGTTAAAATGGATCTTCATAAGACTGGATAAAAAAAAAACGTGCCAACAGAGAAATTCATTGAAACTTTATTTTATAAGTAGTCTGTTCATATTAGTTGTATCATCTCAAATGTAATAAAAAATACATTGGCTCAAAATTTTCATATATCAATTCCATTGATTTCTTGAATTTAGCAAGATTTTTCATTTTTTCATTAATAAATTGTGATCATTCAAGTTTTAAGACTCGAACCTGAATACATTCATGGTTGTGGCTTTTTGCCACAGCTTTTCTAAAATCATGGAAAAAGACCAGATCTTGAATTCAAATAAATGATAATCCCATGACTTTACACCATCTTTAAGGGGCAGATTTACTAAGCTCGAGTGAATAGTTCAAATAAAGAAATATTCGAATTTTGAAGTATTTTTTTGGCTACTTCGACCATTGAATTGGTCAAATTCGATCAAATGATTCGAATGATTCGAAGTAAAAATCGTTCGACCATTCGACCATTCGACCATTCGATAATCGAAGTACTGTCTCTTTAAAAAAAAACTTCGACTTCATACTTCGCCAGCACTTTTCTAAGTTTTTTTTGGTCAAATAAAAATCCTTAGATCGATCACTTAAAATCGTGCGATTCGAACGATTTTTATTTGATCGTTCGATCAAAGCTTTTGCACTAAAATCCTTCAAATTCCATATTCGAATTCGAAGGATATTACTTCGAGGGTCAAATTCGACAAAAAAAAAAAAAACCTCGAAAATTCGACCCTTGATAAATCTGCCCCCAAGACTTTGCTTCATCTTTTGACAAATTCGTATTCATCTGCATGTGTTTTGCAAAAACAGCTTGAGCAAGATTTGTCAAAATTTTGGTTAAAATGTTTATGGAAAGTATCTTTATAAAGCTGTGTTAAAAAAACTTTTAGATATTAGGATTCTTGATAGTGCTTTAAATTCTTTTATTTGGTGTGGTAAGAAATCTAAAATTTCCTTAACCAAACTACGTGCTCCTCATGTATTAGGAGGCCTAAAGTTGCCTAACTTCAGAACTTTTAATTTAGCCTCAATGTCAAGATACCTTATGGAATGGGTCTTAGGTGGTGAAAAATTCACAAACCCGGCTCTGGAACTTTTCCCCACATCTCATACTCATATACTAGAGATTCTTCACTTGAAATGGAAAGACATTCCCCTTGAATGTAAACTAAATCCACTGTATAGAGACTCAATCTTTACTTGGAAACTTTTACATTCTAGTCATGGTTTTAATCATACGTTAACCCCTTTTATGCCCATTCACCTCCTTTGGGGTAAAACTAAACCTGGTTATACTTCCTGTCTTGTACATTTCAAGAAACGTCATCTCTTTCTGATTAAGGATGTAGTTGATCCTATAAATGGGAATCTCCTTACTTGGGCAGTCCTGAAAAATCAGGCAAACTTGAAAATCTCTGACCACTTCCAATATATGATTATTAAAAGTGCATTTTTTTCGGTTTCTAACAAAAAGTGGTTTGCCATCCAGAAACATTGGATAGCGGAGGCGATAACCAATCTGAGTGACAATTTAGGGCTCCTAAACATTAACTTTTTGGCTCGCACTTTTTGGGGTCCCCCCTCTGACCAGAAACACCCCCTTTCAGATACGGCTTTGAGATGGTCAAACTACCTGTTAAGGGACATTACCCCTACTCAGTTAACTTCTTCATTGGTTAAATTTAATAAATGCTTTTTCTCGGAGGACTGGAGATCTCAACATTTCAAATTAATCCATCTTGGTTATGGTAAACTTTTTCGTTCTTATAAGGGTTTAAGTCAGGTTTCGTTTTGTCCCAAATGTAATCAAGAAAATGTAAACCTTTTTCATTATCTTTGGAGCTGCCCTCACATTACTCTTGTTTGGCAAAAAGTAAGAGATTTTATTAATTCTAAGTTGAAAATAAATCTAACTATATCTCCAGTTTATGCCCTTTTGAATATTGGCACCCCTTCTTTTTCTTTGAGTTAACATTGTAAATCTGATCCTGTTTTGATCTCAAACTTAATTCTACGGTTTATGGCGGCTACAAAGAAGGCCATATTTCTGTTCTGGATTTCAGAGTCTACCCCCTCCTTAAAAGAAATTTTAGTATATCTAAACCAGTTATGCTGGCAAGAGGCCATAAGAATTAAATTTGAAGAACCACACATTAATACTATGTTTTCTAATGATTGGTCTCTTTATTTCGATCAAATAGACTCTAAATATAAAACTAATATTCAAGAGCTATTATTGATTTAACTATCCTAATGTCTGGGCAACATAATCAACTCAGTGTTAATTATTATAATTTTTTTTGTGTTTCTGTAACTCCACCATGCGAGGTATAGGTTTGTTTTAGTTATGTGTTGCTTTTGTTAGTTTAAACAGTAGATCTGGTAACTAAACATTATTATATACGTCATATGTACTCTTATTTGAGGCAAGTATAATCCTCATGTTTTCACAATTGTATTATTCCTTTGTAGTAGAAACAGCACGTTAAATGCATTTAAATAGTTTAATCATACTCAATTTACGCTGTGTAAAAGTATTTCTGTATATTTTTGAAAACCCAATAAAATGTTGAAAAAGAAAAAAAAAAAAAACTTTTAATTTATTGAAACTTTGTTTTATAAGTAGTCAGTAATTTAAGCAAACAATTTCAGATTTTTAAATTTTGACTATTTACAAATAGAACCCAGATTTTTAAGAAAATTGTATAATCAAAACTGCCCTTATTTAAATAGATTTCCTCTCTGAATTTTACCATAATTCTGTAATTATTAAAGAAATGATATGATGAGAGAAAAAGGAAAATCGATGCTCATGGTTTCAGGTAATCTCTTTTATTTGCATATAGGTAATTTGCAATGAGATACTTTTTATGGCGCTGAGAAGCTGCTTGTTTTTATGCTTTCTACTCTTTTTCCACTTTTCAACAGTTAAAATTACGTGAATTTCCAAAGAAATTCCCTGGTTAGGGAACTGCTAAAAGTTGTTAAAAAAAGGCCGCTAAATGTGCAAAAACGTAAAGCATTTATTTCATGTATTTTTCTTTGCTCTTATGTAATTTTGGCAATTTTTATTGCTCTGTTTTTTCATGAAGATCATTACTTGTTATTATATTTGTATACTTCTACATTCAATATTTTGGAATTGTGTACTGCTCCATTATTGACTTGTTTATGAAAAATAATAAACAAATTTTTCAAATGAAATAAATGTGCAAAAACGGAACAGCCTTTAATTAAAGGAAACTATATGTCTGTACTCTGTACCGGCCAACTCCAGAAGTCCTACCTGATCTGGCATGTCATGGTTGATAATTACAGAATTAAATAGGGTGCAAGGTCGCACAAGATAATGCTAATCCTTCTTTAGCTGATTTGTAACTTTATATTGTTGGAATGGGAATACGTAGCCCTAAGGTTTGGGGATAATTCTTAAATGTGATTCAAGTCCTTTGTCCCCCTGCCCCTCCTATTCAATGAGACACTTCTTGGCCTTTGTTTAGTTTGGCTGCTCAGAGATGCTGTCTCTTTCCACTTGTCTTCTACTGTACAATGTGTTTTAGCCTGTAACTGAGACTGAGGACAGTCTATTCACGTGCGCTTTAGAAACCCTGAATCTGTCACAGTGGGGGTCTGTAAGTGTCCACCTTGCTGTCTCTAATGATTGCTGCTCAGCTATTGGCCTGATAAGGTCTACTTAAAGGGTTTCAAGAAGCAACTGTCACCTCCTGCTGCTTTTGACATCTCTTGATGCTGTAGAACAGTCTAACCATCTACCTCATGGGTCCAGGGCCAGACTGGGGGGCCCGGCGCTGTCCAGGGCTGCTGCCTCAGGGCCCCCCTCTGGCTAGGGTTACCACCTTTTCTGGAAAAATATACCTGCCTTCCTATATATTTATCTTTTTTCCCTATCAATAACATTCGGATCAACCATTTTTAACGAACAGGCCAAAAACTGGGTTTATGTACCAGGAGTGCAGAGTGCTGCATTGGAGCTTACACTCTAACGTCCTTACCATGTGCACAAAAAGTTATGCTTCGTTTTATTACGAGCAATTAACCTCCGGTTTTTAGAGTGTGGGTGGAGATATATAGATTCAATTTAGCATACATTTGTGTTATACATTTACAGGGTCTATTTTCTGAATTGCTTAGAACTTGGAGTTGGAGTTGGAGTTTTCTGTAATTTGGAGCACCATATTACTAAAATGCAATGCATTTATACAGAAAAAGAAAAGAGTGGACTGCTTTTCCTTTCCTGTGGATACACTGCATGTTAGGTGATCATTAAGTATAAGGTACTGGATTTCTATTGCAGAACAAACCAGTAAATATTAGAATTCTTTTAAACGGCACTCTGTGTGTCATTTGGAAATGTTATGGATAATGGGTTTCTGGTAGGGATGTGCGGTTCGTGTTTTTCCCAACCCGCACCTGATCCGCACCCACCCGCCCGAGCCCGACTTCCCTTTATAGACCCGCACCAAATCACCCGATGATGTCACAAAAGGGGCGGGGCGAGCTGAAACACGTCTATAACGCTGGAAGCTGGAATCTGGAAGTCGGAAGCTGGCAGTTGAAGGTGGCAATGGTAAAACATACAGGTATGAATTGCACCCAGAAACGAGTGATGTGCAGGCCGGCCTGATACCCGCGGGACCCTCAAGTTTACCCGTGGGTCGGTCGGGTTCAGGCCGACCCTGCACCCACTCCTGTGCGGGTGGAAAGCAGAAGGAAGAGCTCGACCCGGACCCGCCCGCCCGCCACCAGCAAAGGAGGGTTGCGGGTCGCCCCGAACCCAACCAACCCGCGGGTATCAAGCCGGCCCGCACATCACTAGTTTCTGGGTCATGCACCCCATACCTGTATGTTTTACCATTGCTTTTATTCTCAATATTAAATCAATGTAATTAATTAATTTATTACAAAATATATTTATTTGTGATATTTTGTGCAGGATTGACTGGACCACCCGGGACACGGGAAAATAACCCGGTGGGCTCTCGTGGACGAGTGGGAGTCAGAGGCGTGTGCGTGCAGCAGGGGCCTCAGAGGAGGCTTTGTGGTATGGGCAGGGGGTAGGGTTGCCTCATGGCCGGTATTTTACAGGCCTGGCCGGTAAAAATGATGGTTGATCCCAATGTTATTAATAGGGAAAAAAGATAAATATATAAGAAGGCCTGTATTTTTTTGGGAACCCTAACAGGGGGTCGGAAGGGGCCCCGAGACTGCAGCCCTGGTGGGCCCCTCAGTCTGGCCCTCATTTTGTGATAGTAAAGGAAAGATCTAAGACTCCCACTAGTTGGTTTCTAGTCTGTCTGGTTGGGGCTGATTTGAATTTGCTGCTAAAGAACAGAAGAAATGTCTGTCTCCTGCTCACGGGGAGCTCTCTACATATCCATAGCCCCCAGTCCAGGCCTGCTGAAATGGAATGAGCACAAAAAGGAGCAGACAGGCGGGGCACGAATTCCAAATTGTCTCTCTTTTGTTTATCTACTTTTTGGGTAATTTTCTTCACAATTGCTTTCATTAGTTAGTGGGCCTCTAATTAGTTGGCCAGACACTTACCTTTAGTGTGCAACTCCCCCGAGTCCTTTAATGAGAGGTCATTTCTATAAGAAAGAAAGGGGAAACAATAAAAGAAATGAAGACCTGCCATTAATGTGCTCATGACACAATGAGAGGCAGTCGAATAGTCTTGGTAATGAATGTAAATATTTTACATACAAACAAATAAGCGTGCCTCGTCGTGGGGTTTATTTTCCCCTAATGTGTTGGTATAGGATAAAATAAAGGCAACATTGGAACTGAAATGGATGTAGCATGTTGGCACTTGTTCCGGGGATTTGGATTTAATATTTGAGACTAAGGGGCAGAAAAGGGGGTCGAATTGAAAATTTAAATTTAAATTAGAATTTTCCCATTTTTTATGGTCAAAACTGTCAAATTCGACTAGGGAATTATCCAAACTCAATTAGAGATTTATCAAAGAAATCAAATTCAATTTTCGAGATTTCTCATACTCTGGCCCTTTAAGAATTCGAATTTGACGATTCGACACCTTAAACCTGCCAAATTACTGTATAAGTCAATGGGAGAGGTGCAGTGACCAATTTGGAGTTGCTTGTAGCCTTCCTGACAGTCACATTTTTTTTTCTCGCATTGAGTTTGGTCGAATTTTATTCGAATTCGATTCGAGTCTTCGGGGCACATTTACTTAGGATCGAATATCGAGGGTTAATTCCCCACACATTGATGTTCGGTAGGTTTTACTTGGCGAAGTAGGTGGTCGAAGTTTTTTTAAAGAGACAGTACTTCGACTATCGAATGGTCGAATAGTCGAACGATTTTCAGTTCGAATCGTTCGATTCGAAGTCGTAGTCGAAGGTCGAAGTAGACAATTCGATGGTTGAAGTAGCCAAAAAAACATTCGAAATTCGAAGTATTTTTTCTTCTATTCCTTCACTGTGCCCCTTCGAGTCGGTAAAAGTCGTCCGAGTTATAAATATTCAAATATTTTAATAAATAATTTCTAGTAAAATTGAATTCATGTGATTTTAAAAAAAAACTCACACGAATTCGAAATTTGACCTTTACTAAATGTGCCTCCAAATGGTTGGCTGCCACTGACATGTGGTGGGCAAGATCATCGGGGCAAGATCATCGGATTAGTGTTTGAACACCCTGAATACAGGGGAGCCGTTACCCTCAGGTGTAATTTTTGGGTCAGCAATAAAGCGGCCAAAATACTCACAAAAGCACCATTTGACATATTTTATGCATAGATTAATCTTTTCATTTTTATATTTGAAGATTATTTGCCTTCCTACTCTGACCTTTCTTCAAAATATAATTTAAAATAATATCCGGTCGTTGGAGGTCACTGACCCCGGCAACCAACCAACTGATCCTCGGCAAGACCACATTTTTTATTATTATTGTTATTGGGGCCCAGTAACATCTAGTTCTGCCACTGGTTACTTATTACCCCAAGCAAGTTCTATTGATCATAATAATATTACCACTTAGCGGTCTATGAATTCAGCTTCCATTATCCTCAGTAGTGATGGGCGAATTTGTCCCGGAAAAAATCCACGAAAACGCATTGAAGTCAGTGGGCGTCAAAATTATTTTGACGCACGTCAATTTTTATACACACGCCTATTTTGTCCAAATGCATCAAAGTCAGTGGGCGCCCGAATAATTTTAAAGAGCAACAATTTTTAAGCGGGCGACTATTCTGACGCGCAGCCAAATTTTTTGGACGCAGCAAATTTTTCGCCTGTGAATTTTCTCTGCGGTTTTCACGACTTTATGAATTTGAGGCGCAACATGGAAATTCAGTGTGAGCTCTCGTCTGGCGAATTTATTCTCTCATCACTAATCCTCAGCAATGAAAACAGTATGGCAGCTCCCATTTCCGCTAATGCTGTTAAGCAAGATATCAGCGCCTGTGTGTTCTTCTATACAGAAAGATAAAAGGAAACTCATCCCTATATGTTGCCTCATTACTTAGGGTACATTAGGCTTATGGTTATTATCACAACAGAACAAGTATCTTGACTGCTTCAAGCCCCTGTTTATAAATGATACAGACTCATGAACACCCTAATTAACTGCTTTTCTACATTCTGTTTTCTACCATGACGGACACACAAACAATTATATAAACACAAATAAGCGAGCTGCCTAGTGAGCCTTTTCACATTGTAATCGGGGGAACATGAATGCAAAACAGGGGACTTCAAAGCATTTCCAGCTTGTACTGTGTCAATATGTTTAGAATAATTGTGCATTACTGTAATGTTCATGAACTGCACCTCTCTGCTTCTGTTATCCATCCTGCCAGGGTTCATTGCTGCTAATTCGGCATTCTTAAAGGCGTTGTTCCCCTTTAAATTAACTTTTAGTACGATGTAGAGAGTGATATTCCGAGACTATTTGCAATTCATTCATTTCTTTTTTTTTTCTTTTTTTTTATTTGTGGTTTTTGAGTTATTCAGCTTTTTATTCAGCAGCTCTAATCTGGTTGCTAGAATCCAAATTCCCCTAGCAACCATACGTTGATTGGAATAAAAGACTGGAACATGAGTAGGAAAGGGACTGAATAGAAAGGTGAGAAATAAAAAGTAGCAATAACAATACATTTGTAGCCTTGCAGAGCATTTGAGCAAATAATTAGAAAAAAAAAAAAAAAAAATATATATATATATATATATATATATATATATATATATATATATATATATATAAATATATATACATTAGAAAAAAAAAATAACGTCCAATTGAAAAGTTGCTTAGAACTGACCATTCTATAACATACCAAAAGTTAACTTAAAAGTGAACCACCCCTTTAAGGGCAGGGGCACACAAAGCTTCTGGGGGAGATTAGTCGCTCAGCGACAAATCGCTTCTTCTTCGGGCGACTAATCTCCCCGAACTGCTTCCCTGCTGGCTGGAATCTGAATCGCCGGTGGGATGGCACTCGGAGCAATTCGTTTTCCGAAGTCGCTTGAAGTTGTCTCACGAACAAACTTCGAGAGGCTTCAGAAAACAAATTGCTCTGAGTGCCATCCCACCGGCGATTCAGATTCCAGCCAGCGGGGAAGCAGTTCGGGGAGATTAGTCGCCGGTAGTGATGGGCAAATTTGTGCCGTTTCGCTCCGCCGAAAAAAGCGCGAATTTCCCAGGAAACAGTGAAAAATTCGTGAAACTGTGTTTTTTTTACGCCGGCGGCCGTTTTTGATGCCGGCGATAATTTTTTTTTTCGCGGGCGTTTCCTGAATTTATTCGCTGCCGGCGAATCGCCCATCACTAGTCGCCTGAATATTAAGCGATTTGTCACTGGGCGACTAATCTCACCAGAAGCTTTGTGTGCCCCTGCCCCTTAATACCAATGCCAAAATGCTAGTGCTAATAACACTAACAAGGGGGCTTTATTTATCAAAATCTGAATTTTTCTGACTATTTTAATTAAAAAAGTCACACCAAACTGGAATCCACGTTTGGACCTTATTTATTATTAATAAAGCTTGGGGACAAACACAAAAGAAACGAGCGAAAATCTGAATCGTACAATTTCTTCAAGGGTTTTTCCCAGATTTTTTTCTGGAGTTTTGCCCAAAAAGTCCAAAATAGTCGGATTTTTGAGCTAATTCCAACGCAGACCACAGAAACTTCCAAATACGATAGGGACCTCTCCATTGACTTATATACAACCTCAACCTAAATCTTCAAAAATGTGAGTTTTTTTCCACTAAAAATTCGGATTTTGTAGTAAAAAAATAACTCAAATTTTTCTAGTTTTTGGCATTTGGACTTCAATAAATAACCCCCTAACTCTACCCATAAATTGGTTTTTGCATAATGAAAGAAATTGTAATTCCACCTTCGCAGTGTACATTCATTAAGAATTGTCACTGGTTCCAAAGTTATTAGTAAATGTCATTGCTATTGGGTCTGTCTCTTTCTGTTCTCCAGCTCTGACATTTGCCACAATGTAGCAGATTTCAGTTCTCCTTCGGGCCACGTAATTGGCTGCTTTTGTTACATTGTTTCAGAAGTGCAGAGAATGTTAACAAAATGGCGCTTTCAACAGTAATTACATTTACTAATAGCTTTAAAAATACAGAATTTGTATAATTCATGTATATTGGATAGATGCTCTGAATTACATGTTCTTTCATTATGAGGAAACTTATTTTTATGTGCAGTTTCCCTTTAATGTTTCCAGACATGTACAGGGAGGGAGGATATATAGTGAATAAAGTACCCCCTCTTGTAAAATATAAGGATATTATAAGTTACTGAGGAGTTTCATGACCATATAAAAGCACGAGGCAGAAGGCCGAGGGTTTTTATACAGGTCATGGAACTCCGAGGTAACTTCTAATATCCTCATACTTTGCAACTGGGGGTACTTTATTTATTATAATACACAAGTTTCAGTGAGTCATGTGACAGAAATGACATTAGAACTCACCGTTTATAACTGATGACATCAGAACTCACCGTTTATAACTGATGATATCAGAACTCACCGTTTATAAGGATATCATTTACAAGATATTATTGGCTTTTGTGTAATATATATATATATATAGTAAATAGGTTTACATACTGTACATATATTGTACACAAATATCCATTAATAGTGATGGGCGAATTTGCGCCGTTTCGCTTCGCCGAAAAATTCGCGAATTTCGTGCGAAATTCGCGAAACGGCGAAAAATTCGCGAAACGGCGCCGGCGTCTCGTTTTTGGAAAAAATTTTTTTGACGCCGGCGAATTTTTTCGGCGAATTTTCGCGGGCGTTTCGCGAATTTATTCGCCTGCCGCGAATCGCGCAAATTCGCCGTGAATTCGCGCCTGGCGAATAAATTCGCCCATCACTATCCATTAAGTAACAAAGTGGTTCAGATTGTAACATTTCTCAGCAACCCTTCCTGAGTATTTGGTCCTCATTTAGGGCTCTTACTCACTGGCGTTCTGACCTGCGCTCCCCTGCGTTCCGTTTTTTGGCGTTCAGCCGCCGGGGAGCGCAGGAATAGACGCATGTCATTATTTCAAATGGGGCTGTACTCACTCAGGCACATGTAGGCGCCGAACGCAGGTTGAGACGCAACATGCTGCATTTTTCCTGCGTTCGGCGCCTACACGCGCCTGAGTGAGTACAGCCCCATTTGAAATAATGACATGCGTCTATTCCTGCGCTCCCCGGCGGCTGAACGCCAAAAAACGGAACGCAGGGGAGCGCAGGTCAGAACGCCAGTGAGTAAGAGCCCTTATGAGTGGTTTAAACTCAACCAAAAGTGGCTGATCTAGAACTCCCTGCAGCCTTCAATATATAATAAGGATAATAGCACATTGTGAGTTATATTTTGGGACCAAGGGAGTTGAGTGACATTATTGTTTATGGGGGGCTGCCTTTTATAAATGTGCAACACTGAGGGTGTTATTTATCAAAATCTGAATTTTTCTGATTATTTCACTAAACAAAGTCCAACCAAGTTCGAATTTGACCTTATGTATTCTTTAATCGGATAAACGCGATAAAATTGAGCGAAAGTCCGAATCATGCGATTTTTTGGGCCTTTTTCCTGAAAAGTCCAAATTTTTGGATTTTTTTTGCCTGAAATAGTCAGATTTTCGGGGCTAATTCCAGTGCAGACCACGGAAACTCAAATTTTTCCAAATTTTTTGCATTCGGACTTTAATAAATAACCCCCTAAATTCCAGTGTGATGAAAAATGTTGTTTCCTTCTAACAAATTTCACATTTAATCTTCATTTTAGCTGAAACTTTCAGGAAAAAAGCTTTGCTTTGTTTTACTTAAAGGAACAGTAACATGAAATTTTTTCTATAAAAAATTTGTTTGCCCTTAACGGAAAAAAAAACACCAGCCCACATTTAGCATTACATTCAACTTTATTAAGAAATATCCTACCTATACTCCACTTGCACTCCTCTTCTGAAAAGGCGAGATGGCGACGATCCATCTAGTGGCGCTCGATATCTCCTCCCTGGCTATCTCCTATAGAAGACAGGGAGGAGAAATCGAGCGCCGCCAGATGGATCGTCGCCATCTCGCCTTTTCAGAAGAGGAGAGCACATAGTTTTTTATTTTTTATAGAAAAAATTTCATGTTACTGTTCCTTTAAAAACAATTATTCCCCCACCTCAGTCCTTTAAGAAGGGATATATGTGGCTTGCAGCAGCCAAAGGATACTTAGAAATAGTACAAAGAGAAAACAATATGGAGCAGATTCATGCAAATTCAAGCAGATTTAAAGTAGGTCTTTCCTTACTGCTAGGCAAATGTTGGTGTTACTTGCCCTTTAAAGTGCCCTTCCTTTCCCCTAATCAATCAGAAGCAATGATTGAGAGTTGCCACAAAAAGGAAGGAATGTATGCAAACGACGTATAAGGGTAATTTATGAAAACACCAGGGTGTGGTTGAACTTAAATAGACGCAATTGATTCATTACAGGTACTTGTGTCCAAACACGCTCCTTGCATTTCTGTTGCTTCTACTGAATCCCATGCAAATGCACCTATTGAATCCCATGCAAATGCACCTATTGCATGCAAATATGAATGCGCCTATGAATGTGGTGTAAGGGCTCTTACTGACGAGTGGTTGTAGCTGCACTCCCCTGCGTTCCGTTTTTCTGTGTTCAGCCGCAGGGGAGCGCCGAACGCTGGTTTTGACGCAACATGCTGCATTTTTCCTGCGTTCGGCGCCTACACGCGCCTGTGTGAGTACAGCCCCATTGGAAAAATTGTAATGCGTCTATTCCTGCGCTCCCCGCACCTCAGTAATAGCCCTTAGACATCTGCATTGCTACTGCACCATTTTTGATGCATATGTTGCAGCCCTATGTGGGCGCAATATAATGCTAAAACAATGCATCGAGGGTTAAAATGCATGGCAATTTGATGCATTCAGCTTCCAGACAGCAAAGAACCAGGCCTCTCTGCATTCTCATCTATCCCTTGTGAGTAAATGATTAGAGCAAATCTGTAATGTTTTTCTTCACCTAAAAATTTGCGAAACTCACGAGACGGCAAAAAATTTGCAAAACACATTGGGCGTCAAAATAATTTTGCGCACGACAATTGTGACACGCACAACTTTTTTGTTAGGATTCATTTAAGTCAATGGGCGTCAAAATTTTTTAAGCGCGTCAATTTTACTCTGCGCAACTTGTTTTGTTTCAGCAAATTTTTGCAGCAGTTTCACGAAAATTCGCCGCAAATCTATGCCTAGTGCAATTCGCCCATCACTATAAATGACAGCTCCTTGCAGCAGATCGGCTATATAGGTTTTTCAGGTCAGAATCAGACCTAAAGGAGTCTATGACAGCGGAATGCAGCAAAGCAAGACCTAAATGCTGTGTTTGCAAACATGGCCACTAATGCCTTGGCTAAGCCACAGATACCCCAAAATTAAATATACAGCAAAATATGTACCAGACCATCACCAGGTACTATTCTGACGCGTGCCCAAATTTTTTCACTAGCGCATTTTCCCCGCATTTTCGTGAATTTATTCCCCATCGGCGAATTCACGCCTGGTGAATTTATTCGCCCATCACTAGTGTAGAAAAGATAAATAGGAAGTTTTGGGTCATTGTCTGATGACACTTCCCCCTTTAGGTGCACTTTACCCAGGAATGACAATCAAGAATATCAAATTGATGATTTTCTTTTTTTTATTATAAAAAAATATTATAAATAAAGAACCATGTGACACACAAGTCACAACATATGAATGACAATATATTTATATTTACAGGTTACACGTTCACAATGCAAAAAAAAAAGCTATTTCTTTTGTCTTATAAAATAAATCTGCATCATTTTGAGAACAAGAAAAAGAATCTTCTTGCTACAGACGTCCCTGATACCCTACACTTGTGAACTACAATTCCCAGCATCCTCAGCCAGCTATGGACGGTGGTATTTGCAGTAGTCTCATGTTTTTTTTTTCCTCCCATGGGAAATGTCATTCTGAGATTTCAGTCCCGGGTAGCGATGGGCGAATTTGCGCCGTTTCGCTTCGCCAAAAAATTTGCGAATTTCGTGAAACGGTGAAAAATTCGCGAAACGGCGCCGGCGCCCATTTTTGACGCCGTGAATTTTCGCTGGCGTTTCGCAAATTTATTCATTGGCGGCGAATCGCGCAAATTCGCCCATCACTAGTCCCGGGCCCTGCAATCATCATATCCAGTCTCAGTCTGCAAATGTCATGTAGAACTACACGTCAATACCTTCCCTGGTACAAAGGGGGCTGCTGTGGGTGGAGCTGCTGAAGGAAGTGTGGCTGCTTCTGATTAGTGTAGTAGGGGCTTCTGTTGTAGAACAGACTGTTGTCCTGATGTTCTGAGCTCTGATCAACTGCGGAGCCCGAAATGAAGCTGCTCAAGCCTGTGATGTTCCTCTGAGATAATTCATTGAGAAGCCCCAGGGGACTCTGTCTGTTCATTGTAGCTGAGTCCACGGCAGTCATGCTGCCAATGAAGTTGGTCAGACAGGGGGTGTAGGTGACAGTTGGGGGAGAGGGGCTCTTGCTATGGCCTGTGGGAGACAGAACCTCGGGGGAGGAGGAGGGAGTAATCATGGGTGGACTTTCTTTGCCTTTTGGGTTCAAGTGATCCTCATCCCTCTTGGCGATTTTAGCGTTGTTGGACTCGGATTTGGGCTTCCTCTTGCGGCGGAAATTGCCATTGTCAAACATCTTCTCGCAGTTGGAGTCCAGAGTCCAGTAGTTTCCTTTTCCTAAAGGGAAAGAGGAAATCAATTAAATATAAATACCCTATAAAACCAATGGCTACTTCAACTCCCAACGGTCAAAAATGCCTAACGAGGGGGTTTGTCCTACATGTTCCAAAGTCCAAAGGGTCTATCTTCTAGTTACAAAACGTACCTGGATTGGGTAGTGATATACAAAGTAAGTTGGCATGCATTATGGCAGCTCCCATCTCTATGTTTAAATGCTATTTAAAGGAACGGTAACATCAAAAAAATAAAAGTGTTATAATAAAAACAATAATAATAAAAAAAAAGTAATAAAAATGTAATGCAGTGTTGGCCTGCTCTGGTAAAACTGCTGTGTTTGCTTCAGAAACACTACTATAGTTTATATAAATAAGCTGCTGTGTAGCCATGGGGGCAGCCATTCAAGCACAGGATACACAGTAGATAACAGATAAGTACTACTATAGTTTATATAAAAAAGGTGCTGTGTAGCCATGGGTGCAGCCATTCAAGCACAGGATACATAGTAGATAACAGATAAGTACTACTATAGTTTATATAAACAAGCTGCTGTGTAGCAGAGAGGGCAGCCATTCAAAGGAGAAAAGGCTCAGGTTGCACAGCAGATAAACTCTGTAGAACATAATGGTGTTATCTGTTATCCACTATTTAACCTGTGCCATATAGTATTTTTTCAATTTCCAT